>NC_056744.1:563892485-563947485 GCF_019279795.1 Protopterus annectens | reverse complement strand
CATTGACTCTACTAGCTAGTAGAGGGAGGCGAAGCTTTTTCCATGTATTAACCCCTAGTGATAGTTCTTCAAAAACTTCTGTCAATTAAAATTGAAGGTTCAACTGATAGGTACCTAGATATTTGGGAGTACTGTACACCATGTACCCATGTACATAATGGATGATCAGACTGTGCTGCTTGTTTGACAAGTTACTGTGTTTGTTGAGAACATTTTCAGTTTTCAAAAGCCTGCAGTTACTGAAACATGACTGAAATTCCTTGTGCATATACTCAATATCCTAGATAATCTGCTAGTGCTAAGCACTCATCCATGAGCAACAAAACTTTTACCTCCTCATCAAGCAATCTGCACACACGATCTTTCAGATCTCATCAATCTGCAAATTGCAAATTGTCTGTGACAAACAAAAACAATAGCGTAGAGTTGGTATATTTAAAGCTGCAAGCCATGTAGAGTGTGTGGGGATTTTACAACCTTAATGGTTTGGTGTTGATCTTGGTCCATTTATGTTTTTGTTACAGGAGATTGCTGTATACTTGATGTTCCAAAATGTTAACAACAATGTACCATGATGCTGGTTCATAAACTGTAGATTTGTATTTCTGTTGGTTTAGATATTTTTATTTTAGTATAGCTTCATCTATCAATCTACAGGGTACAGGACATGAATCCCCTTGCAAAAAAGCAATAAGAATTTCTACTAATTTTCAGACTTGTATTTTTTTAATTACACTGTATTTTTCAGAGTCAAAGCACAGTTCTAGACACTGGAGACAGAACATACACAAAACTAATTTATTTGACAATAAAATAAAATATCAGTTCTGCTTTTTAAAACACAGCAAAAGTAGTACTTTTCACATAGTTCACCAGTCCATAACGTCCTTTCAGGAAACAGGTAAGTCTCACTCCTAGGTTCCACTTTCAACTTTCACTTCAAATACTGAAGTGTTTCCATGTACATCCTTTCAGGAAATGAGCAGGTCTCACTCCTAAGCCCCACTTTCAACTCCAACCTCAGATACTTCAGTGTTTCCATAAAGTCATTTCAGGAAACAGGTAGATCTCACTACTAGGGGCCCTTCAGTGTTTCTATAAAGTCCTTTCAGGAAATGGGGAGATGTCACTCCTAGGCCCCACTTTCAATGCCCACCTAACATATTTCAGTGTTTCACTCTAAGGCTATACAACTCTCCTATCAATATCAGCTTCAGAAATCAAGCATATAACAGGTGCCTCCCGGATTGTAGTCCTACTATGCCTCAGCTTCAAAAAATCAAGAACAGTCCAAAAGTGATGCTCCACAGGCTATCTCCATTTAAGCCTTCTCTATGTCCATTATTTTAGGTCTTCTTTTCAGCACCACAGACTGACCCTCCAATAAGCAATAAACTTATTGACATTAGTCTTCCAGGATACTCCTTTTTATACTGTGGTAGGTTGACTGTAATTGGCAACTACTGCAAACATTTTCCCACAATTATCCATGAATGTAGAATGCTTGTTTAACAGAGGTTTATTTATTGATTTTGTCCCTGATGAGTGGTGCACTGCAGTCATGATGCCCTGCCATAAAGTTGGACTTTCCATCAACTCAGGTACTTATAGACCAATCTTACAAGCCTCATCTGCACAACTATGGAATGTATGCCATGCCCCTCCTCTGGGCCACTGATCAAGGAGTCTCAATCCTCACCATGGACCCCAGTGAAGGACATTCACTTGGAACAGAAATAGATACATACAGTATTTCCAGATGCAGCTCTCTGCACCAAGCACACATTCCCTTAAAAGCACACGGGGGCACATTCAGTCCTGGGGCTGGGTTTCCATTTCTTTAACCAGGCCCCACATAAGACTCCCCACTGACACAGCTATAGAGTTGAGTCCTCAGCCAAGTGTTCCAAGCCAAGTCCTCCACCACGTTCTCTGTGAAACCAGTGTTCTGTGTCCCTGCTCCAAGTAGCTCACACACACACACACACACACACACACACACACACACACACACACACACACACACACACACACACACACACACGCACACACACTCTCTTTGAGATTTCATTTTCACATACAAACATGCACACAGACACACACACCCACACACACCCACACACACCCACACACACACACACACACACACACACACACACACACACACACACACACACACACACACACACACACACACACGCACACACATGCACACACACACACACACACACACACACACACACACACACACACACACACACACACACACACACACACACACACACCTAGGAAAGGCTGGCACAGATTTACCAGCTATGCCCCAGGGGTAGTTCCAGAACACTCCAAAGCTAGCTACTCTAAGGGTCTTACAAAAGGAACCCAATTATACTGAGTAAAATTAATGCTATACAAGTGGTAGTGTTTAACCAATGCAGCAAGGCTTTCAGGAGCAGTCACAGTGTCACCAAATAAATATAAGTGCTTCCAAAGGTTAAAATATTCTCTAAAAGAACAACCACAAAGATAAGTTTAAATATGTTTAATAATAAACAATAAAAGAACATGAAAATACTAAATATGTATTTACAATAAACACCAGAGTTTCAGGAACAGGAATTATTAAAAAATAACACTGATAGAAAGATTCACACAGATACAGAACAAAACAATAACTAATATCACTATATTTTCTTGACTGATCTAAAGAATTAATATTCCATGGTTACTTACTAAAGCAAGATAAGATTAAGTGGGTGAATGGTCTTCATTTTTGGTCAGTTTTCAAAAACAGATGGCTCTGAGACTTATGTCTCATCTAGTATTAAAACATAATTTCAGTGTTCAATTACAGAATGACATCATATGCATTTCATCATCTGACATCTGGTTCCCACACTACCCCCTCTTTGCTAAAACTGACCTAGAATTTAGCACATATGTGTTACCATACACATAGACAGAACTTTGTTGAGATGTAATATAGCATCTGGAAGCTATAAAACCATTTCAAAACTTCCACTCCTCCAGCATAGTAATTAGTTCACCCCTAATGGCAATATAGTAGGATTCCTAGTCCTGGTTTTCACAGACATTTCATCTAGGGCTGCAATCAGAACTGTAAGATACAATCTTTATGGCCTAACCATGTAAGTTAATTTCAGACTATTTTTCAAATTAGCTGGACTGAGATTAACCTCTTCTCTTCCACTATCCTCTCTTACAATATATTAATTACAACAGTTACAATACAGTTTGACATACAGGTGTATGTCTTTTCTGTCCAGCAGGACCTACTGTTGGTACATTTTTTTAACACAAGCAAATTTACAAATACATTTTCAACACAAGCACCTGCACAAATCAGTTTGATATACAAATGACACATAATTCTTTGCAAAACTCTAGCTAGCTATGCTGTCATATGTTTCACATCCATTGCCCTACTTCTTCTGGCATAGCTGGAAATACCTCACATCATCACATCTCTCCCCCATTTGAAGATTCATGCTAGTTTTTCAAGTAACCCTTGAGAAGTGTGGCTTGAGGGACATGAGCCTGTCTGAGAACACATTAAGCCATACCCTGTTTTGAAAACCCATCTACAATGGCATTGCTGACCCCAGTACAGTGCTGCACTATCATGTCATATGCCTGCAACCCTAGGCTCCAACTTAATAACTTGGCATTTTGCTGGATGGTTCAATGTAGCCATAGATCCCCCTCAGACTCCTCCTGCCACCCACTGTGAATACTCTGCCCAAGGGCCTCCATATCATGGTAAGGCATCATCATTTTAACATGGCACAATTTGTGGCCCTGCCTCCTGCCTAGTAGTTCTACCATGTAGTTAACATCACTGACCTTCCTTACCACTTTGAAGAGTCCTTCCCAAGCTGCCTGCAGCTTATTGTGTCTGACAGGAATGAGAACCATAACTCTGCCATCTCATAGCTTATGCTCAGGCTCTAGCATTCCTGTCATATCACATCTTTTTCTGCTGTTGGGCTCCTGCCAGGTTTTCTTGGGCCAAGCCCATGAGTTCCCTAAGCCTTGTCCTGAGGTTTAGGACATATGCCACAACAGACTCCTTGTGTGACTCACAATCTCTGTCCCACTCATCATGAACCAAATCTAAAGGCTCCCTCACCCTATCCCCATAAAGCAATGTAAAGGGTGAAAAGCCTATGGATTCCTGTGGTATGTCTCTGCATGCAAACAGCAGATGGGGCAAATATTTGTCCCACCCTCTCTTAAATTAGGCTGTGAATGCTTGTAGCATGGTCTTTAATGTAGAGTTTAACCTCTCCACAAGAGCATTAATCAGAGAGTGGGAGGGGTGGTCTTTAGTTGCTTCACCCCTCAGCACTCCCACAGACAAGCTAGCAGGTCTGACATGAAAATGGCACCTCTGTCAGTCAACAATTCTCTTGAGAAACCTATCCTGCTGAAAATCTCTAGCAAAGCATTTGCCTCCTTCTTTGCCTCGATGGAAGACAGAGCCACCACTTCAGGGTATCTAGTAGCATAATCTACTACCACCAGTATATACTTCTTTCCTGTGGATCTTGGGGTAGTCAGAGGCCTCACAATATCCAGAGCTACCTTCTGAAATGGATCATCAATCACAGGCAAAGCAGCAGTTACAGCTTTACCATGGAGTAAGTGGGTCAGGAACCATACCCAGAACCTCTGGTCAACATTATACTGTTTACAGATTCTTTCAAATATATGAATAAAACTATCACAAGTATCACCCTCTGTAAACTGTGGAAGACATTTACTGAACTTTATTACTTATGGGGTTCCACTATTCCCTTCCCCATAACCTATATCACCCGATGAAGAGTCAGCATCTCCCTCTCATTTTTGGCACTGTTTCTTATTTTTATTTGTTCTTCAAATGCCACAGTCTCTCTGCTGATTCTAATTCCATCTGTTTCTCATTTTTGTGGCCTCCAGATGCTGCAATCTCTCTGCTGATTCAGATTCCAAATGTTTGTCCTCCTGTTCAAGTCTCTTTAAGGATTTTAAGTCCTCTGAGGAGAAGGTGAAAAGTCCTGTTTCTGAAGGCTGCAAATCCCCATTGCAACACTGGCTTTCTTCTTGGTTGCTGGTCAGAGCTGTGGCTAAGGCTGAAATTATTTCCACTTTAGTCAGGCTGGCATGTACCAGTCCTTTGGCTTCCTATAACTTATCCAACTGGATATTTGGCAGCTTGCCATAATCCTTTGCTGACATCATTGCCTGCTTTCCCTGACTAAAATAGACTAACAAAAAATAAAAAATAAAATAAAAAAATAAAACTGTTGTGAATATGAATCTCCATATGTTTACCTTGTGGCTGCTCAGAGTACACATACCTTCAGTGACAACTGACTACAGAAGTTCAATTAATAGCCCTCCACTGCCAGCAATATGTGATGTGCCTGCTCTGGGCCAGTGATCAAGGAGGCTGGATCCTCACCATGGACACTGGTGAGTGACATTCACTTGGAACATAAATAGATACACACAGTATTTCCAGATGCATCTGTCTGCACCAAGCACAATTTCCCTTAAGAGCACACAGCAGGCACATTCAGTGCAGGGCCTGGATTTTCCTCTCTGTAACCAGGCACACATAAGACTCCCCACTGACACAGCTATAGAGTTGAGCCTTCAGCCAAGTGTTCCAAGCCAAGTCTTCCACCACCCTCTCTGTGAAACCAGTGCTCTGTGTCCCTGCTCCAAGTAGTTGACACACATATTCTTTGAGATTTGATGTTCACATACATAGACACCTAGGAAAGACTGCCACAGATTAACCAACTATGTCTCCTCTGCCCAGAATATATGGTAGATACTGCTACCAGAACACTCCAAAGCCAGCTACTCTAAGGTTCTTACAAGGGTACCCAATTATATTGAGTAAAAGTATTGCAAATGGTAGTGTTCAGACAATACAGCAAGGCTTTCAGGAGTGGCCACAGTGTCACCAAATAAATATCAGTAATCTCAGAAGTTAAAATATTCTCTAAAAGATGAGCCACAATGACAATTTTAAATATATTTAATAATAAACAATAAAACAACATAAAAATGCTAATGTATTTACAATAAACACCAGAGTTTCACATCACAGGAAATACTAAAACATGGCACTGATAGATTCACACAGATACAGAAAAAACAGTAATTAACTAATCTCACTATATTTTCCTGACTGACAAAAAGAATTTCAATTCCTGGTTACTTACTAAAGCAAGGCAAGATGAAGTGTGTGAGTGGTCTTCCTTCTTGGTCAGGTTTCAAAAAACAGACTGCTTTGAGACTTTTGTCTCATCTAATATTAAAACATCATTTCAGTGCTGGATTACAGAATGACATCACATACATCTGGTCATCTAACTTCTGGTTCCCACACTACCCCCCTTTACTAGAAACTAAACCGGAATTTAGCACATATGTGTTACCATAGACAAAGATAGAACTTTGTTGAGATGTGTTATAGCATCTGGAAGCTATAAAACCATTTCAAAACTTCCACCCTTCTAGGCTAGCAATTAGTTAATCACTAAGGACAATGAAGTATGATTCCTAGTCCTGGATTTTACAGACATTTAGTCTCTGGCTGTAATCAGAACTGTCAGATATAATCTTTATGGCCTAAACCAAGTAATTTAATTTCAGACTATTTTTCAAAGTTAGCTGGACTGAGAGTAACCTCTTTTCTTCCAGTGTACTTTGTTACAATATATTCATTACAACAGTTGCAATACAGTCTGGCCTACAGTTGTATTTCTTTTAGGACCAGCAGGATCCACTGTTGGTACATTTTTAACACAAGCAATTTTACAAATACATTTTCAACACAAGCACCTGTACACATCAGTTTGATATACAAATGACATATAATTCTCTACAAAACTCCAGCTATTTGATGAAAGGACTTATAAACCAGTTTCCAAAAATTAGATAAATATATCTTATTCTAGAAGTGATTCTTATCTTAGGAATATGTGATAAACCAAGGAGTAAGTGTAGAGATATACAAATTTTTATACAAAACATCCTATCATTCTGTCCATTTTTGGAATTTCCAAGATTCATAAAAAAAAATAGAGGAACCCCCTTTTAGGCCCACTGTGGCAGCTAGTGGGTCCAAAACTCATCCCCTGGCTGTCTTGCTTGACTTGTGGGTAAAACCGTTGGTAGAAAACACCTCATATTTGGTTATGGATTTTTGGGACTTCCTTGGTCAATTAAAAAGAGACCTATCATTTTTAACTGTTGATATTATGGATGTTTGCTCTGTGATACCCAAGGAGGAAGGACTACAATTGTTTTAGGAAACTCTGTTTTTGTGTTCTACTCTTTCTCATGACCAGATTACCTTTATTTGTGAAATCATTTCTTTAATTTTGGAGAACAATTTTGTATATTTTGAAGGTGAATATTTCCAACAGGTTAAGGGTGTAGCTATGTGGGCAGCTTATGCCCTCGTGTACGCCAGTATTGTTCTCCTGGAATGGGAAAACAGATTTTTGTTTACCTGCACTTATTGGAAGAATGAACAATTATACATGAAATTCCTGCATGACCTGTTTCTCCTTGAGAAAGGTCCCAGTGATGAGATTCCAAAATGTTTACAGCATTTGAATAATACTACACATTATTTGGAATTCACCTACACATTTGATGTTTCTAGGATTAATTATTTGGATACTACTATGTCCCATTTTGAAGTGGGATTTAAGTCTAACATCTACATAAAGAGGCTTTTTGCAACTCTTATTTACATCTTTCCAGTAACCACCCCATAGCACATAAAAAGAGTCTAGTAAAAGGTAAGGGCATCTGTGCAGCTGGAATGACATCACATTTTTAAGATGTTAAGAGTGAACTGAACAAGGTGGGAAATATGTTTTATCTAAGGGTGTACCCCAAGGGAATGGTGGATCAGATTCTTCAGGAAGTGTATAACAAGTGGGGAGATTTCACAAACCTCTCTTTGGCATAAGCTTAAATATAGATACTAAAGTAGCTATTAAAAATACCTAGAAGTTTGGGAAATATTGTGTATTACAAGACAACTACCTCTCAGTTGATATTAAAAAATTATTAGAATTTGAACATTTCTGGGGTAAATTCAGAAATTCATGATGTGTTGGGTAATGAAATATTTTTTATTAACAAATGGGTGCCAATTTTAAACAGCTTTAGAGTCCAAAAACAAGACCAAGGAGGATGTGGGGAGAGGGACTAATCCTTGTATGTGTTGTTACCAGTGTGTATGCATCAACAAAGAGGTACAAATAACAATTGGGAATATAATGAGGACCGAAATTAGATTCCAAACTGGGAATTGTGGTACCAAAAGGGTGGTCTATTTGACCTAGTGTGGAATTTGGAATTGTTGTTATGTGGGAAAGACAGAACGGGCATTGAGAACTACAATATGTGAACATATTTACAGGATTATTAACAAAAGGGAGAGCAATGCCCTATATAAACATTCCATGGTGTGTAAAAGATTTAGCAAATTTATTTTTGGCATTTTGAAAAATATTAAAGTTGACCAGAGAGGGCATAAGTGAAAGAATATCCTGATGAAAAAGGCAATGCAGTGGCAATTGAGGTTTGCCACTGTGTTTCCACCAGGTTTAAATGAGGTAGTTTCTATTTCCCCTATACTGCAGGAAAAGGCTGAAAAAATAATAGAAGCTGGAATATTATAGAAGGGTATATATATATATATATATATATATATATATATATATATATATATATATATTTATTTATTTATTTATTATATTTAATATTTTTATATTTCAACATTCCTGCTTTTTTATTTAAATTATATTTATATATACTTATGAACAGTCCACATTTGCTGGTTTTACTAAATATTTTTTATATTTATGTTTCATGCAACACTACCTTTTTAATGGGCATGTTTTTTCTTCCTCAATTAGCCTATTGTGAATTTAGGAGGTTTATTTAATGAGATGATGCTGGATTTCATTGTATTCTGATGAAGCAGTTAACTGCAAAAGCAGACTGATGAACAAAATCCAAATAAGTTCCAGGCAGGCAGTTAGACTGGACTCGAGATGTAACTTTAAATCAAAATAAATTTATTTGTATAAAGCACTTTTCATCCAGTTCTATATATGAACTTATTTCAGATACACTGTTACTAAAGAAAATGGTGCTTAAAATACCCTCCCTTACTAGTCATGCGATCAAAAGACCAATCAAGAATTTAAAGTACCCTCTACATAAGAACACTTATATTACTCAGACTTCGCTCATACAAAAGCATATACTAAAACTTTTTTAAAAACAAATAAATGTTATAAATGAGTAAAAACATGAATATGAAAATCTAAATTCCTATTCAACTACTCATAATTTTTATCTTTTTAAATTTTTCAATTTTAAGATTATGTGAATAGAACACATGTCATTTAAACATGGTAGTGCATATGCATCCAGGTGTATTTGCCACAACAATTCATATAATTCCAACATTACTGCCACTGGACCACCTCTTGGGTTAGGCTGCATCTGCTGTATTGTCCAAAATGTAAAAGTATGCCTTGGGTTCAGACTGACATGTTTTCTAGGGCATCTTCACCTTTATTCCTGGAAATACTATGTAGGTGTTCATAAATCCTTTCACGTAATTTTCGTTCTGGTTTTCCTATATAGAATGAAGGTAATTCTTGACATCCAGCCAGGTACACAACCTTTTTTATATTGACAATTGCATCTATTATTGTTCTTCAGTTTCATGCCCCTGACTTCTACATAATGCCTTCTTCTATATATTTACAATAGGGGCAACTGCCACATTTAAAAGTATCTAGATTCCTATACAATTTAATTTTTTTCTTTTTCCAAAATATTTTTCAAATGTATGCCCCTCCTGTAAATAATCTTTGAACTTGTTCCTATTTTACCAACCAAGTCCCTTTCACCTGAGATGAAATTCTAATTCTTGTATATAATATTTCTTACTTTGTAAGCTGCCTGATGATAAATAACCACACACCCTATTCTAAAATTGGTATTAATATTAATATTTACTATTCTCTCCTCTGGTTCAGTTAACTGCCCCTCATGTACGTATTCATCTTTCAAAATGGGCTTATAAAGTCCGTTCCTTCTTTTTCTTTTAACCTCTTCTATTAATTTGTCCAACAAGTTACTTGGGTATGGTCATTTAGTGAACATCCCCCTTAAGGTTTCACATTCATTTTCAAAATTGAGGTTACTAGTCACCATTCTGGCTGCCCTTACTAGTTGACCCTTCACAACAGCTTGTTTTGGTGGTAAGGATGAGCACTTGCAAAATGCAGAAAGGTGTTAGAATACTTTTTTTATGATGAATTCTAGCTGTGTAGCCTTTTTGTTAATTTTTATTCAACTTAATGTCTAAATATGGAATCTCGTAGTCATGGTAGGAAAAGGTAAATTGTAAGAAATTGGTCGTACTGTTGAAATAATCGACTAATGGTGTCGCCACCTGGCTATCACCCTTTATGATCATAAATATATCCAAGTATCTCATGAAAAAATATATAGAATCAGCTATGCCTACCTTATTAAATATAAATTCTTGCTCCCAAAATGCCATTACCATATTGGCAAAATCGGCTCTGCATGGAGACCCCATTGCCACTGCTGTCTTTTGTAAGTAGTATTTCTGTTTGAAAAAAATGAAATTATTACTGAGAATAATATCAAGTAACTCCTCCATTGGATGTATTTCAGTTGTTGGAGCAACCTTTCTATACATCATGATGGATACCCACTCTATGCCTAGGCCATGGAGTGTAGACGTATAGAGATCTTTAACATCAACTGTCAGGAAATTATAGTCGTTGTTAAACTCTAATGAATTTATTTTCTCTAAGAAGGACCATGAAGCCTTACATATTTGAGTTTCCATAATTACATATTTTTTCAAGAGATTATCTACTACTTTGGAGCATGCATACATTATGGAATTTCTTCCATCCACTATTGGTCTAAGTGGGGGGGGGGGGGTCATTCAAATCTTTATGGATTTTTGGAACTCCAAAGATTACCTGTGTTAAAGGTGCTAGAATGTTCATGTAATTATAAATGTCTAAATCTATCTTAACTTCAAATAAGTCATAAATGTATATTCTGATATGCTGGTTTGCTATGTTAAATTGGTTTAGTGACACTTCCTCATAAGTTTCCATATGTAGTATTTTCTCTCCTCTATTTTCATAGTCATTAATGTCCATGAAGACTAAACCACTGCCTTTATCAGGCTTCATTACTCTTACTTGGGCTGTTTTCAATATATTTAGTATTTCCCATTCCTTTTTACTCATATTTCTTTTATGGTGCCCGTCTTTGCCAGTTGTGTTTCTAAAATCTAATTTGCATACTTTCTCAAAAATCTCTAGCATAAGATGTAAAGGGTGGTTATACATACTGGATATAGCACAGGGTCTTACATCTAAGGCATTACTATTACCCATGATTACATTTAGATTAAGCTTTCTCACAAACAATTTTAAGTCCAATACTGTTTTAGCCACGTCCATGCTCTGGTCAGGGACGAATGTCAGTCCTTTAATAAGGAGTTCAACCAGTTCTATGGGAACCTCAAAGGAAGAATAGTTATAAATTGTGAAGTCCTCTTCCACGTTCTTAACTAGAACACATTTCTGTCCATCTAGAAGGTACTGTGAGGAATTTACGTCCACCTCTTGTGGACTTTCCTGTGGTTGTTCTTTCTCTGCTGCTTGCCGCTGGTAAAATTCTGCTTCGCCCCATTTGAATTATTTGACCTTTGCTCATTATTACGTTTTCCGTTCTGGTAATAATCAACATCATCATGTTGATTCCAATTCGAATTGTTATTAGCTTGCCCCTGATGTTGATTATGAATCCGCTTGCTTCTCCAAATTTTGTTATTGCCTCATCCTGCATTATTTCCACCTCATACTTCCTCATTCATGATGACATCATTCGGGTCATTAAAGGTGATTGCAGTGTCATTTCCTCCCTCTACGTCTTGCATATTCATAGGGTGGGTGTGGTTTTGTGCATTCCACACTTGTGTGATGATGGGCGAGGGTAGACAGTGCCATTCTCGTATTGGAGGTGGTCCCAGTTCAGCTTTTTTATCTTGGTCACCTTCAGTTTATTTAGGTGTTGATCTATGCTATGAAAAATTCGCAGATATTCAAATTTATACCTGCAAAGGTCAACATGATTTCTTATTGACTCATCAAGTATTTGTACATCATGGGCTATATCTTTAGCCATCTTATGGTAGTGTTTGATCATTAATGCTAATAAATCAAGTCCTTATTGGTTAAAAAGATTTATAAGTTCTTTATGAAAGTCTGAGTCTGGTGTCAGTCCTGTTGGATACTGACAAATTCTAAGTCCCTTAGGGACTATTTTTAAGTGAATACATTCATCACAGTATTCTATTATGAGACATAATTCTTTGTATTTCAACAGTTTATTGTCCAATGCTGTTAGATTATCTCTCATGGAGTTACCTCTGGCCGGTGGATCTCTTGATGTGTTAGATACTTGTTCTTTAAAATTCAAAGGTGCTGCAAGCCAAACTTGCAGATTTGGCTCCCCAATAAGCCTCAGAGGTAAATTACTCCCTTCATTGTAATCCAAATTGCGATCTTCCCTTTGCTCGTCATTCAAATGTCTCGAATTAGTCCTGCTGGTTCCTTCTCCAGCAGAATCTTGAATGGGAGGTAGAGAAACTGTACCAGAAAAACAGGTAGTTGTTGCAACATTTGCTGCAAGGTATTTTCTTTCTGAATACAGTTCATTCCAAGTTGAGGTTGTTCTAGTCTTTTATATAAAGCCGCTACCTGCTTTGTGAGGGTAGATATCATCACAGTCAAATTATTCAGCATCTCCCTCTCATTCCCTTGTTTCATGAACAAGTGTGGTGAACACTATCCAGTCCATTAGCTGCCATGAACTTAGTACAAAACAAACAAACAAATCAACTAGATAAACAACCACAAAAAGCAGACTGATGAACAAAATCCAAATAAGTTTTAGGCAGGCAGGTAGACTGGACTCCTGATGTAACTTTAAATCAAAATAAAATTATTTGGATAAAGCGCTTTTCATCCAGTTCTGTACATGAACTTCTTCAGATACACTGTTACTAAAGAAATGGTGCTTAAAATATCCTCCCTTACTAGTCATGTGATCAAAAGACCAATCAAGAATTTAAAGTACCCTTTACGTAAGAACACTTATATTATTCAGACATCTCTCATACAAAAGCATGTACTAAAACTTTTTAAAAAACAAATAAATGTTAAACATGGAGAAGCCAGAGTAATATGTGTTCTTATGTAGAGGGTACTTTAAATTCTTAACTGGTCTTTTGATCACATGACTAGTAAGGGAGGGTATTTTAAGCACCATTTTCTTTAGTAACAGTTTATCTGAAGAAGTTATTGTACAGAATTGGACGAAAAGCGCTTTATACAAATAATTGTATTTTGATTTAAAGTTACATCTGGAGTCCTGTCTACCTGCCTGCCTGCAACTTATTTGGATTTTATTCTGTGAAGTCCCAGCTTGTGAGGATGAAAGTGCTTAATACTTGCGTGTTATTATTTTTTTTAACATTAAAGGCATTTTTTTTACATCCATTACCCCATTTTCAGTGCAGTTTCTTTGTATTTTTGGTATTTTCACATTTTGCCAGTTTCTTTTGGTTATTAGTGCATTATTTTTGGCTTTGGGCACTGGATGGATTCCTTTGATTCCTTTGTTCTTTCTGCCACAAGTGTAAATAACTCAGATGTTGGGAGTCTAAGAGAAGAGGTGTCTGTGTTGAAAGGGGAGCTGACCAAGTTTATTGAGTTATTAACTCCTAAGGAACTACTGGCTCTCTCTATTTCTGGTGCATTTATTCTCAATTCTCTCTCCTGGAGTCAAGATGAAGGTCCTGATGGCTGTTTAAACAATCCGATTGGTCCACGTAGTCATCTGACCAACAATCCTGAAATAGGAAGCCAAAACGGAGCAGTGGGATGTTTTTTGGATGACCAAAGTTTTATAGAACCAGATAAGGATGTTTTTTCTTGTGTGCAGCATTCTGTCCCTTCTGAAAAGGACATGGGTAACATTGGAGCTTCAGGTACTGTACATTCTTTAGGGCTGGATGTCAGGCCTCATACAAATGCTGTTCCTAGTCTAGCAACTGACTACTTTATGGCAAATGCTGCCATTGTAGAACCTACAGATGTTTCTGATACCAATCTTAAATTTAAGGGGCTTATGCAGAACTATTTTAGTTTTTCTAAGAGTCTGGGAAGTGTTGGACATGAACATATTAATCATTTTAGTACTAGTGAAAATGGTGATTTTTATTCCTTAAAGGATATGATTTTTTATTTTGAAAAAAGATTTTATAAATACAAGACTGTTCAAATTGATATTGCATACTTCAAAGAATGTATTGCACTTAATGTTATACATCAAAGGTTAAGAATGTACAAATTCCTGTTTGGAATTGTGTACAATGATGGTGTCGTTCAAGATTTTGTTTGCCTCTTTGATAATTATGGTTTGGAATTTATGAAGAAAATTTGACATTATTATGAGAAACAAGTGGAATTCCTTAATATAGAACTAGAAGGTTTTTTATGGAGTTCAAAATGGCCGCTGTTCTGTGAGCACTGCTATCACCTAGGTCTCGATATACCCTGGATTAAAACAAACCCAAAAGGCAATGCAGAATTAATAATACAGAAATAACTGTAGATATTTACTGCTAATATCATCCAGCAAACAAAAGAGGAAGAAAAAGTGACAGATTCAGCTCAGAAACAGCAGGATTAACTAAGATTTCTGAATAACAGCTTAAGCAATGTGCTACTAAGGCCCTGCATCTGACTGCAAGATTGGTAAAACACTATACAGCAAGATGTCAAAAGAGGAAAACAATATGGAAACAACAACAACTAAGACCAAATTCTCAGTACTAGCCTCACCTGAGAAAGACACAACTTCAAAAAGACAAAAGACAACTAAACAAACTGACAACTCTAAAAATACAAATAAATCCAAGACAGACCAGCCAGCTAATCTGGAAAACATAAAATCTGCCTTATTACCTATCCAGCAAGCATTAGAGGACTTATCATTACAATTTCAAACCTCTGGTGACTCATTCGGCCAAATAATATCCAGAATGGAAAAATCTGAGTCCAAAATAATAGAAAATGAAATAAAAATAGACTCTATTTCTCAAAAAACTGATGCCCATGACAAAGAAATACAAAACTTACAAGAAAAATTAACAGACCTGGAAGCAAGATCTCGAAGGAACAATATCATCATCAGAGGAATACCTGAAACTGTACTTCATAACAATCTAATACCAACAATCAAGCGAATAATAAATTCTCTCCTAGAGGAATCTGAAGAAATGCAGCAAATAACAATAGAGAGAGCCCACAGAGCCCTGAGGGAAATGCAAACATCACTGAAACCAAGACCTGTCTATATTAAAATATTAAACTACCAAGATGTAAATAAAATCATACTGGCAGCAAAGAAAAAAGGCACACTCACCTGGAATAATAATAAAATCTCCTTTGCTCAAGACCTCCCAATACAAATAAGACAAGCAAGACAACTACTATCTCCATACTGCAGGTTCCTAATAGAAAAAAAATCAAATTCCAGATGAAATATCCAAATCAGTTAATCTTTTACATCAAAGAGGTTAAATGGGTACCTATTACTTGATCGACAAGTCAAAACAGCGACACTCACATGTTCGACTCCACATCATCGACACTTCATAACATCGACGTTTCAGGTAAGCGATCTTCCCCCTCACAGGACCCATGGTAGCACTCGTTTCACTATTAAGAAGGTAAGGACAACGCTGTCAGAGTACATTTTGAAGACTGACGTAAACCTTGCACATTAAAAGACAGAAACGAGTGCTACCATGGGTCCTGTGAGGGGGAAGATCGCTTACCTGAAACGTCGATGTTATGAAGTGTCGATGATGTGGAGTCGAACATGTGAGTGTCGCTGTTTTGACTTGTCGATCAAGTAATAGGTACCCGGTTAAATACATGGTTGCTAACCCCAAAGAGGCAAAAGAGACATTCCTGGCTGTTTTCAAGCAAATTCCACCTTCAGAAGTGAAATAAATCCACAAAAAAAAGATAAAGGACCCTTGGATGAAAAAACGACCCCATTCACGAGCACTCTAGCTGGGATCCAACTCTGAAATCTTCCCCTTGCTGTCTAGGCCCTTAAATCATTGATGTGAGCCATGAGGAACACAGGAAAAGGAAGTACAGCCTGGGTAGGAACCAAAAATGAACTGCTGTTTCTGATGCACGAATATAGGAAGGAAGTTCCCTCTGGGATATTGGCTTGCAAATTCAGTCCCCCTAGGCTTTTGAGGGCTTCATTAAGAACAGTCAGACAAAATGGATTTCAGCAAGCTCCAAAGGATTTTACTGCCTGAAAAATGAAAATTGATCTGCACCAGCTAAAAGAAGAAAGCTGCACCATAGATGTCAACCAACCTGCAAGCAAAACCTTGAAGAAATAAGGTATTGTTGAACTGAACCATTCACTAAAACAGTACACCCAGTACTGTGTAGGTGAATGAAACTCCAGCCTTAAATAATAGGCAAGAAATAAACTGTCAGAATTATGCTAGCTCATAGATTAATATTGGGAAAAAAAATTGTTAAATGTTTTATGTAAATACTAGAAATGTGTTAAAAGATCCTGGAGAGAAGTAATCTCAGGAAATTAGTAAAATAACCTAACAATCCTGGGATAATGTAAATATAGCCTTAATATGTCAACTATAACAGAAGGACTGTTTGGCTAAGCTGTTGTTTTTTTGTTTTTTTTTTTTTCTCTCTATACTTCCTACTTCTGTTAAATAGGTGCCAAGTATATATTTTATAACCCACACAGATTGATGTGGAAAAACATCACTATAGGCACCAAAGAAGGCCAAAATCTGAGTAAGTAAAGGGGAGGAAAAAGAAGTCAAATGAGAGAAAAATGTAAAAATGACAAGATTGATTGTTTAACAATATTGCTTTGGTACATATATTGCTATAATTTACTGAGGAATGTATATTAATATGCTGTTTTAAAAATACTATTAGAAAGAATTAGTCACAAGACAAAAACAATACATGCTGTACCTTAAATGCAATACCATCATTGTATAAATAATATGTTGGAAGAGGCTAGGGATATTAAGTAGCAGTGTTTGTTGAGGGAACTAGTTTGTTAAGCTTTGTCCACATTGTATATAGTAACACAGGGGGTATACTATGGAGTAAATCTATATCTAAAAAGAAAACACCTTCCAAGATTAGACGTAAAGGTAAACCATATAATGAACCTTCATCCTTCTTCCCTGATTATTCCTGGTCCAGGGATATAGTGGTTAGGCACAGAGTAGGGACGGGGATAAATAGATACTTTCCTAAACCATCACACAGTAACACATACAAAACTAACAAAACAAAACTAATATACATGGCATATCCAAGGAATACACCTAATAAATAAATGTGGGAAATAGAATCATGGAATGTTAAAGGGCTCCAAAACAAGAAGAAAAGAAAACTATTCTTACACCTTACATTAAAAACCACAGCCAACCTCATACTAATACAAGAAACGCACTTGACTGCAGATCAATGGGCAGAAATTAGCAGAAAGAAATTGATAAGTCAAATCATAGCTTCAGAGGGGAAAACAGTGCTGGGGCTGCCATAATAATTAAAAACCAATTTAAGGAAAAAATACTTAAAACCAAAGCTGACAAGGAGGGAAGATGGTGCTATGTAACATTTAATAGTCCTACAATACCAAAACATATAATGGTACTCAATGTATACGCACCCTGTAATAACCAACAACACTTTTGTATGTCATTATACCCAACCTTAAACCAATTTAAAGATCACTACCTAGTGATTGGAGGTGACTGGAATACATATCAAAACCCAGAAAAGGATAAATCTAATCTGACCAAATCACATAATAAACAAGCCACATTAGCCCTTAATGAACTCAAACAAGATTTCAAACTATATGACCCTTTTAAATATGGGAACAGTGCAGATAAAACAGGGAAATTCAAATTCTATTCGCAATGCCACAAAATGTGGTCAAGGATAGACTTCTTCTTAATCTCTGACATATTCATTAACATGGACCCAACAATAACTATACATACCAGGTTCTTTTCAGATCACTCCAAAATCACACTGAACATTAACTGGGACAAAAAGATATATTTAGAGAATAGGGGTCATAATTGGTCATTAAACCCTAATTTACTTTCCAAAATGGATATAATAAAAGAAACAGAAGCAGTACTAAAAATAGCTCTTACAAATATCACTAACTCCCAAGTACCAACTGACATAGAATGGGCTGCAACCAAAGCACAAATCAGAGGACTGTTTATCAAAAAAGCAGCATGCTATAAAAAAATACAACTGAAAGAGGAGCATATGCTGAAAGGGAAAATAGAGCATCTTGAAAAAGAACTAATAAATAACCCTAAGAACCAAACAGAAGCAGAACTTTTAAAACTGCAAAGGGATCCATATATGTTAGAAACCAGGAACCTATCTTTCTATGAAGCCAGAATGTTGGCCACTTATGCAGAAGAAGCTCAAATACCATCTAGAGCTCTGGCCAGAATTATCTGCCAACACAAAAATGCCTCCAATATATCAGAAATAAACTACAGAGACAAAAACTACACAAAAAATGAAGACATTATTAAAACATTTGAACAAATATACTCTCAAATATATGGAGCACAAATACTACAAACCTCAAAGGAAGATAGAACTCTTTTTCTTCAAAAACTGAAATTCCCTAAACTCAATTTAGACCAACAAACTAACTGAGCCGATATCCATCAGTGAAATTATTACAACAATCAAACACTTAAAAGTGCATAAGGCTCCTGGACTCACATCAGAATTTTACAAAGCATTTTCCCCTTGATAGCCAAACTACTATACTATACACTGAATTACATAATAAACTATAAAATAAATGATATCCACTTTAATGCCTCTAAAACTATATTTATATTAAAAGAACATACAGACCCCAAAAACCCCGACAGCTACAGACCCATCTCCCTCTTAAATATAGATACTAAAATATTTACCTCTATACTTGCAAACAGAATGAAAAATCTGATAGAAAAAATCCTCTCCTCAGAACAATCCGGTTTTACACCACATAGACAGACTAGTGACAATACATTAACATTAGATGCACTAATATCCTACGCTAACCGATACAATATCAACATCTACACAATGGTAGTGGATGCCCACAAGGCATTTGATAGGGTTAATCTAGAATTCTTACTCCAAACACTACCCTACTTTAATATACCCAATAACTTCATTCAGATCATCCAAACTCTCTATAGCAACCCATACACATCTCTGTATATAAATAAAACTTGGTCAAATAGGATCCTAATAAACAATGGAACAAGACAAGGATGCCCATTATCACCCTTCCTGTTTTACCTATACCTAGAACCACTCTTTCTATACATTAAACAAAATACATATCACAATCCTCCATCAATACACAACTTCAAAATATACCTCACTGCATTTGCAGATGATCTGAACATATACTGCACTACACCAAATTCAGATATAAACAAAATAATAGCTGCAATTGAACATTTCTCGACTATGTCTAACTACAAACTAAACCTTAATAAAACTAATATTTTCCCCCTAAAAACACCCAAAGTCATCTCACTAATACCATTGTTAAACACAATAAAAATAAAAGAAGAAACTAAATACCTGGGAATCACCTTTTTCCAGAGTAACAAAGACTTCTACCAACACAATGTAAATCTTAAATGGCAAAATATAATGCAAGACTGCAAAAGATGGAACAACCTAAAACTACCATTCTTGGCCAAAGTATCAATAATCAAAATGAACATTTTACCTAGACTAATGTATATATTCATGACATCACAGACAACAATACATAATAAATTCTTCAAACAAATTCATACCTTCCTAGCAAAATTTATTTGGGAACCCAAAAAAAAAAAACAGAATCTCCTATCCAAAATTAACACTCCCCAAAAGCAAAGGAGGACTAAATCTACCAGATTTTAAAATGTACTACTCGATCATTAACACTAACAGAATATTGAGAATAGCTGAACATAACCCATCAATGGAAAATTGATCTCCTCTCTGGGTGACAATATATTATAGATATATTAAAGCTCTAGGTTTCAATCCCAAAGCACTTCCATTCCTGAAGCAGAAAGAAATACAAACTTATAACATTATAGAGCCCTTAAAACATTCTATGAACCTAGCGCAAAAACTCTTTCAATTCTTGAACCTTAGACATGCCATGACAATACTGCAACCCCTTCATAAAAACCCAAATTTAAAAATAAACAATAGGATGCTGGACTTAGTCCCTTTTCCCAGACTGAAAGATAAAACAATCCAAGATATCTATCCCTACCTTAACTGTTCAACACAAGAAATGAGGACCAACTTAAACCTCCCTAAATCACACATAATAATCCTAAGACAAATCAAAGAACTGTGTTCTAGTTATCTCCAAAATGTTACTATGACCAATAGTGACATAGAAACTTGTAGCAGGCTTTGGAAAACTATTATCACAACAAAGAAAACTATTACCAATTCATATAAAATGATAAATGAAATCAAATACCAGAAGGACCTCCTCTTCTCTGACTACTGGAGAAAAATTAAACCATCCATAGATGATAAGCAAATAAGCCAGGCAATCAATCTAACACTGAAGATTTTACCCCTCAAAAAGTTAGCATACACTCAGCTCATGATCAGTAATAATGTTTATTTTACACCTGCAATCCTACACAAATTTAACACATCAAAATCACCTTTCTGTCCACACAGTAAGGACCAGATAGCTGACTTAATCCATGTATTTTGGAGCTGTAAATGTGTCTATAAACTCTGGAACTCTCTCAACGTACAATTACAAAAAACGGGTTATCAAACATCAACATTAACTTGGGAATTCACTCTGTTACACATTCTCCCACCCAACATCCCAAGAAAACAAACAAATACACTTTTAACAATTTTCTTACTAATGAAACTGTATATAGCTTTTAAATGGCTAGATACGATAAATATCTCTTGGGAGGGTTTTAAACAAGTAGCTATACAACACCTTTTAGCTCATAAAATAGTAATAGATAAAAGAAACAAAAACATGAAATCCAGAGAAATTTGGGAACAAACCTTTAATATCATATTAGCATAATTCATCACACAGCAACTTAGAAATACACCATAATGGAACCAAAGAACACATACAAGTTCAGATATTAAATAATAACTTGGATATTACGAATGTATATACTGTCTATATAACTGTGGAATTAACAATGAAAGCATCTATGTACATAGTGTAAATAGATATGTTGTACGACCTATATCCTGTGGTATTTGACATCAATGTATAACATATGTATATGTGTGTATGTATATGTATATGTATATATATATATATATATATATATACATATATATATATATATATATGTATATATATGTATATATATATATATATATATATATATATATATATATATATATATATATATATATATATATATATATATATATATACATGTATGTATATGTATGTATGTGTATATATGTATATATATATATATATATATATATATATATATATATGCACACGGTCATGTTGTAAGATGGATTTTATTTGTGACATTTATTAATGTAAAAATAAAAATAAAAATTATTGAAAAAAAAAAGAACTAGAAAGTTTAGATGGTAGAATACGCAATGACCTTTTATTTTCACAGTACCAAGTTTGTACTGTAAAGTTTTAGAAAAGGTAGAAAAAAGGAGTCATTGACTGTTCCTTAAAAAAAAATGTAAATTAGAAAGCAACATCAAACAATATAAGAATAAAGTAGTCTACCCGTTACCACAGTCGATGGATGCATCTTCTAAAGAAAACAATAGGTGTGAACATAGGTACAGTGATGGGGTAAGGGATGCACAATCTGGTTTAGATAAAGAAAAGGAAAGCCATTTTAATGATACCCACTATGTGGATATTAATAATTATGCACCTAATGAGGATTTAGAGCAGGAGTTGTAAATACCAATGTGCTCAGAGAGGCTGGCAAGTAGATATTTAGAGAAGAGATAGTATCAAGTCAGCTACTCTTTTCAGAACCAAAACAGGAATTCTCACAGGGGCAGGGCCAACTACAGAGGGAGATAATTAACTCATTCAATGGATTTACAATTTATAATTATACAGACAGAACAATAACAGAAGATTATTTTAGACTATTTTCCAAAGGTTTCAGATTTATACCCAAGAGAAGGGTTGACATAGTGGACAACTTGGTAGCATTTAAGTTATATTTGAAGAAATTCAATTTCAGCATTATGTTTTCTGGTCAAGGTGAACCAGTACCCCAAGGATCAGATTATAGTTACCAAGTACCTAAAATGAAAAGCATTTTTAATCCCCCCTTCACCCCTTATTGAGTGTCTATGAAAAGGTTGTGATGGATGACATTTATAGTATTCATCATTTGAACAGCAAGCTGGATCACAACCTTTCTAGGATGAGGCCTTGTTATTTCAATAACTAAGAGGGATGCCAGTATATGTATCATGACACCAGACAAGTGGGGGTGATATGATTATATTTAATTCTGTGGATTATTCTAACCTAATGCAGGCAACTTTATTTGATGAAAGGACTTATAAACTGGTTTCCAAAAAATGAAATAAATATATCTTATTCTACAATTGATTCTTATCTTAGGAATATGTGAAAAAACAAAGATTAAGTGTAGAAATATACAACTTTTTATACAAAAACATCCTATCGTTCCATCCATTTTTGGAATTCCCATGATTTATAAAAACATATACGAACCCCCTTTCAGCCCTTTTTGGCATCCTCTGGCTGTTTTGGTTGACTTGTGGGTAAAAACATTGTTAGAAAACACCCCACATTTGGTTAGGGATTCTTGGGACTTCCTTGTTCAATTAATGAGGGATTTATGGAATAAAGATTTATCATTTTTAACTGTTGATATTAAGGATCTTTTCTCTGCAATTCCCAAGGAGAAAGGAATACAATTGTTTGAGGAAACCCTTTCTCATGAGCAGATAACCTTTATTTGTGAAATCATGTCTTTAATTTTGGAGAACAATTTTATATATTTTGAAGGTGAATATTACCAACAGGTTAAGGATGTAGCTATAGGGGCAGTGTATATGCCAATGTATACACCAAGGGTATATATATGGTTATTATATTTAATATTTTTTATATTTCAACATTCCTGCTTTTTTATTTAAATTATATCTTATATATTTTACATATACTTATTAACAGTCTACATTTGCTGTTTTTTACTAAATAATTTTACATGTATGTTTCATACAACACTATCTTTTTAATGGGCATGTTTTTTTGTTCCTCAATTTGCCTACTGTGAGTTTAGGAGGGTTATTTAATAAGATGATGCTGGATTTAATTATATTCTGATGATGCCCTAGCTTGTGGGGATGAAAGCATTTAATACTTGTGTGTTATTATTGTTTTTAACATTAAAGGCATTTTTTACATCCATTTCCCCATTTTCAATGCAGTTTCTTTGTATTGTTGGTATTTCCACACATTGCCCAGTTTCTTTTGGCTATTAGTGCATTGTTTTTGGCTTTGGGGACTGGATGGATTCCTTGGATCCTTTTGTTCTTTCTGCCACAAGTGTAAATGACTCAGAGGTTGTGAGTTTAAGAGAAGAGGTGTCTGTGTTGAAAGAGGAGCTGACCAAGTTGATTGAGTTATTAACTCTTAAGGAACTACCGGTTCCCTCTATTTCTAGTGCATTTATTCTCAATTCTGTCTCCTGGAAATGAGGGGAAGCATCTGCTGGCTGTTTGGACACTCTGATTGGTCCATGTAGTCATCTGACCAACAATCCTGAAGCAGGAAGCCAAGATGGAGCAGTGAGACATTTTACAGATCATCAAAGTTTTATAGAATCAGATAAGGATGTTTTTTCTTGTGTGCAGCATTCCATCCCGTCTGAAAAGGACATGGGTAACATTGGAGCTTCAGGTACTGTACTTTCTTTAGGGCTGGATGTCAGGCCTCATACAAATGCTGTTCCTAGTCTATGGACTGACTGTTTTATGGCAAATGTTGCCATTGGAGAACCTATGGATGCTTCTGATACCAATTTTAAATTTAAGGGGCTTATGCCAAACAATTCTTGTTTTTCTCAGGGTCTGGGAAGTGTTGGACATGAAATATTAATCATTTTAGTACTAGTGAAAATGGTGATTTTTATTCCTTAAAGGATATGATTTTTTATTTTGAAAAAAGATTTTATAAATATAACACTGTTCAAACTTATATTGCATATTTCAAAGAATGAATTGCACTTAAGGTTATACCTCAAGGGTTAAGAATGTACAAATTCCTGTTTGGAATTGTGTACAATGATGGTGTCATTCAGGATTTTGTTTGCCTCTTTGATAATTCTGATTTGGAATTTATGAAGAAAATTTTACACTATTATGAGAAACTAGCAGAGTTCCTTAATAGATAAATAGAGGGTTTAGATGGTAGAATATGTAAGGACCTTTTATTTTCACAGTACCAAGGTTTGTACTGTAAAATTTTAGAAAAGGTAGAAAAAAGGAGTCATTCACTGTTCCTTAAAAAGAAATGTAAATTAGAAAAGGACATCAAACAGTATAGAATAAAGTAGCCTACCCATTACCGCAGTCGATGGATACATCTTCTAAAGAAAACAATAGGCATGAACCCAGGTACAGTGATGGGGTAAGGGATGCATGATCTGGCTAGGAGAAAGAAAAGGAAAAACATTTTAATGATACCCACTATGTGGATATTAATAATGACATACCTAATGAGGATTTAGAGCAGGATTTTTAAATACCAAGGTGTTTAGAGAGGCTGGCAAGCAGATATTTAGAGAAGAGGCAGTATCAAACCAACTACTCTTTTCAGAACAAAAACAGGAATTCTCACAGGGGCAGGGGCAACTACAGAGGGAGATAATTAACTCATTTAATGGATTTGCAATTTATAATTATACAAACAGAACAATAATGGAATATTATTTTAGACTATTTTCCAAAGGTTTTAAATTTATACCCAAGAGAAGGGTTGACATAGTGGACAACTTGGTAGAATTTAATTTATATTTGAGGAAATTCAATTTCAGCATTATGTTTTCTGGTAAAGGTGAACCTGTACCCCAAGGATCAGATTAAAGTTACCAAGTACCTAAAAGGAAAAGCATTTTAATCCCCCCTTCACCCCTTATTGAGTGTCTATGAAAAGGCTGTGATGGAGGACATTTATAGTATCCATCATTTGAACAGCAAGCTGGATCACAACCTTCTAAGGATAAGGCCATTTTATTGCAAGAACTAAGGTGGGATGCCAGTATACGTATCATGACATCGGACAAGGGGAGTGGTATAGTGATATTTACTTCTGTGGATTATTCTAACCTAATGTAGATAGTTTTATTTGATGAAAGGACTTATAAACTGGTTTCTAAAAATGAGATAAATATATCTTATTCTAGAATTGATTCTTATCTTAGGAATATGTGATAAACCAAAGAGTAAGTGTAGAGATATACAAATTTTTATACAAAAAATTCTATCATTCTATCCATTTTTGGAATTCGCAAGATTCATAAAAACATAGTGAAACCTACTTTCAGGCCCATTGTGGCAGCTAGTGGGTCCAAACCTGATCCCCTGGATGTCTTGATTGACTTGCGGGTAAAACCATTGGTAGAAAACACCCCACATTTGTTTAGGGATTCTTGGGGCTTCCTTGGTCAATTAAAGAGGTAACTGTGAAATAAAGATTTTTAACTTTTGATATTAAGGATCTTTTCTCTGTGATTCCCAATGAGGGAGGACTAGAATTGTTTGAAGAAACTCTTTCTCATGAGCAGATTACATTTATTTATGAAATCATGTCTTTAATTCCAGTCCCAGCTTGTGGGGATGAAAGCGCTTAATACCTGTGTGTTATTGTTTTTAACATTAAAGGCAGTTTGTTTACATCTATTACCCCATTTTCTTTATAGCAAACATGTTATTGAACAACCACAAGCAGTTCAGCTTTATAAATAACCTATCCTATCTGCTGAACCTAGTAAACTTCTTTGAAAGGGTTATGGAGTTTATTGAAGGTGACAGTGCAGTGCACCCTGTGTATCTTGACCTGGCCAAGGCCTTTGACACCATTCATCATGCGTGGATCATAGTGAAGTTAAATGCACTAAAAAATCAATGAATTTTCAGCTCAATCTACAGTAAACAGGCTGAAAAATATAAGCCACACAGTGTGAGTTGTGGTGGCCTCATCAGATGTGCAAAAGTGACCAGCACATTCCCTCAAGTGACCACTGCTTTTTGGTCTTTACTTGTCAAATCTCTAAGTAAAGAACTAAGACTGTCTGAATAACAATGACTTCAAATTGTGAGTTGTTAATTCACTCTCTCTGAAACCCAAATCCTTTAACATGATCTCTCTCTCTCTGATAAAATCTTGGTATGCTAAAAATGGACTCAAAGTACATACTAAAAACTGTAGTACTGTCACTTGGCAGACAAACCCTCTTCTCATCATACTTTATATACAATATACTACTGATAAAATGAAGAAGGAGTCAGGGACCAGCATGTGACAATGGTTGTCCGGAATAATTTTTATTTAAACAGAATAATTGCAGAAGGAATATCTTCAAAGTCTAAAGAGGTAATCACTCTTTCAGTAGTGTCCAAATGATCAAGTACTATGCTCCCTTGAGGATGTATCTCATTAAACATATCAAACAATCAGGAAGACCCCAAAAGGTTCTTTATCAAAGAGTTCACAAGTCTAAAAACCCTGAACTATCAAGAAAGGTTAGAATCTTGATCCCTTTATTTAATATCTTGAAGACTTTTGATGGAAATCCCTCTCTCACTTTCTGTACCATTAAATATCTGGCTGTCTTGGACTTCCTTATTTCTGTAAGTGTAACTGACTAAAGACTTAAATCTTCAACAACAGATAAATAAAATACGGTAAAGGGACAGACTTATAAATCAGCACCTCTGTACCTCTGGAATAGACTCACCTTTCATGCTAAGCAGTGCAACACACTGGGTGGAATTCAATAAAGCTTCCATGGATTAATTTTCCATGTAGACATAGTGGCATGGGGCTTACATGGAAGTAAGCAGTTGTGCAATCCAGTAAATGGAGCTGAGGAGCGTGCACGAGTGTGCGAACATGGAAGTGTCCGTGTTATGCAAATCACCTCATCAGCAGGTGAATTGCATGTAAATGATGGTGCTGGAGTGATCCAACAAGCAGATAGGTAGTCCGGCAGACCATGTGCTGGTGTCCAAAATGTACACTGAAAATTTCCTTGTACATGAAATAAAAAAGTGAACAGGGGCTGTAAAAAACAAGTTAGAATGTCAGAAATAGCACAGCAGACACAGATATGTGCAAAACTATGCCATGTATGTCCAAAAAGAAATGGAAAATAATTTAAAATAATTTTGTGTATGTCCAAAAAGAAATGGAAAATAATTTAAAATAATTTTTTTAACACCCATATTATATTTGCGTGGTACGCAGCAGTACGCAAACATGCAGTTATGCAAAAAAAAATTTAAAGTGTAAAAATTAAAAAAATAAAATATGTGACAATAATGCATTATAGGGTCTTGCATGGAGTATGTACAATGGTAGATATCTGTGGTTACTAAGGAGGCAGGTCCTGGAATAGTGTAGTTTCTCAGTTGTGTGCATGGATCTGTATGCAAATGAGCTGGGGTTAATGAATAGCAAAAATGGATATCCATGCCTGCAGATCACATCCGTGTAGGCCCAGAACCATGTTCTTGTCCACAGAAGAAGTAGCTGACATCAAAAGGGGGTGTTTCTCTATTTCTTTAAGCACATTGGAGCACAGCAGTGCCCGTTTGCATGCCGCACTGCTAAGCTGAGCAGGGGTGTGGCCAGTGCTGCTAAGCTTTGTTTAGCTTCAGGGCACACGTTAAGCTGGTTTGAGCATGTTTGCATGGTGCACCGCTGTGCTGAGCATGCCCATCCATGGGGGTCTGTCTATTGACTACTGAGCATTATTTATACCTGCAGCAAGGGTTTGCAAGCCTTACCTCAGTGCTTAGCAAGGAAGGCTGTCAAAAAAAGAAATTGGCTGAGAAAGCCAATCATATATAAATTACTGATGACCCCTGTTTCATTTAAACTGGGCCATCCCAACTCCTCAGTGATGTACTTCGCGGGTGGAATGCATCATAGTTTGCCCATCACACAGGCTACATCTGTAGCAGATCACGATAAAGTATGCATACACCCTACAATCTGATTTTCCCCCATACTCTGCACCATTGGAGTACAGACTTGAGAATTTTAACTGAGATAATGCTAAGGACTGCTGAAGTTCTGCTACATTTTCATGTGCTAGATGCTAAGGGTAGTGCTGATGCTGCTGCTGACAATTGGCCTAGAGTGAGAAGGAGAAGAGTATTCAGGCCCAGGGTAACCTTCCAAGAGCTACATGAGCTGGAGATTGTAGAGTGCTACAGGGTGGACAGGACATACTACAAGAACTCACCAAGCACGGCCACCCTCAATTCAGACCCAGAGCCAACAGAGGGGAATCCATCCAAGTGGAAACAAAGATATGTGCATCCCTTAGGATACTAGCTACAGGTACTTTTCAAAGACCAACTAGGGATATGATGAGGTTCTCACAGGCACAGCATTCAGGGTACTCCACCACTTCCTGGATTCCATGTAAACACATACCAGTGAGCACATTTATTTATCCCGCACCCTGAGGAGAGGGCCAGCCATATGCATGTCTTCTACTGTGTAACACACTACCCTGAGATACTGGGTGCCATAGACTGCACTCATGCCCACACCAAAGCACTGCCCAGTGAGGAGGGTACAGTCTACATCAACTGCAAGGGGTATCACTCCATCAACTGCCAGGTTTTGTGCAATGCCCATGGCATTATCATGAATGTGTGGGCTGGCAGCCCTGGCAGTTATCACATCCCCAATATCTGACATGCATCACAGCTGTACCAGATGTTTGCGAGGGACACCATCCTGTACAGTCATCTACTGGGAGATGCTGGCTATGCACTGGAACTGTGGATGATGACATCCATCAGAAATGCACACACACCTACCAAAGAACACCATAATGAGGCACACGCACAAACTTGGAGCATCATAGAGCATGTGTTTGGGCTGCTCAAGCCATAGTTCTGGTGCCTCGCTATATCTGGTGGAGCCTTGCAGTACTCTCCAGCCACATGTGCACAGATGTTCACAGTATGTGCTATGATACATAATATGATCCTGTGGAAACAGGTGCGGCAGGATCATCACAGGGAAGAGACACACAGCCCCTCACCAATGCCTAGGTCCCCACAGCCACACCCACAGGGGAACTTGGAGGAGGAACATCCTGAGGCTGTCCCTGTATGCAGATGTAGGCATACCTAGTATGCCCTGGCCTTGTCCAAGAGGCAATGCATAGCACATGCACTGACAATTTAGGGTCCTAGGGACTGGTACCTTACTCTGACTCACATACATAGTAAAAAGGATGCCAGCCAGACCACACAACCTCTACCTAATCATGTATTGGCTGTGTACTGCGTGCATCAGACAGAGTCAGCCCTGAAATACAGATCTCTCAACTGCTGCATTCACAAGATAAGTCACTCTCCTATACAACAAATTTATAGGGTACTAGACTATGGTAGCATATGTATAGAGCTGCTGCATGTATTCAAGGGAATAGAGTGGGCTACTGGGCTACTTGCAGAGAACTAACAGCTACTTGGGACAACAGGTATCCTCTCCAGTAGTGAGTACCCCATAATATGCATTAGGCAACATCGCTGGAAACCCTACTGCAATATGCAAGGAAAACACGTGACAGTGGGGTTATAGGACAGATGCATGACTATCAATGCCAGAGTCTCCTACTACCAACGCATCAGTGTTCCAATACAAATGCAGTAACAGTATGTTTGCGAGGATAGAGCAGCAGACCACAGAATTCCAGGGCTGTCACAAAGAATCTGGCCACAAGTTCTATTTTCCACAAAATTCAGGGGTCACAGTGTATGTCTGTATGCTGTTGATAGTGTGAGAAATTAAATCTCACTGTCTGGTGGCTGGTGTGGCTCACTGGGCTAAGGACATTAGCATGGTTGATGGTTTGAAACTGGCCGCACCTATGACTTTTGCATGTGAGTTACTCATATGGTAGGAGTCCCACAGACTGTTGAAAATGCCATAATCTGTTACTGCAAGAAGGCTGGACAAAGCCAGAGAAAATATGGGAACAGAGGGCCAAATCTACAGACATTATACATGCTCTGAATAACCTAAAAGGTGGCTAGTATAACAGCAGGTTGTAACAGGTCAGATTAGCAGCAGGATGTAAATGCCATCACTTAACTGTATCAGGACATAAAACAATTCAGTGGACTGCATTTAGTAGTATATTACTAGATAAACACAACTGTATGAGGAACAGAGCAGACATATGGGGTGGAATGTTGGCCATTCTGCAAAAACATGTACAGTGAGATGTGTGAAGACTGTCAACCTGTGTGTGGTGTTACACCATCTACCCCAGTTACATCATACCTCTCAACCACTTAGAGGAGTAAATCTGGACAAAGCCATGAGCAATAGTGGGACAAAGGCCCAAATATAAGGAGAAGGATTAACTATTGGCCAGACAAATGTGGAAAGTTCAGAGAATAACAGATCGTGCATTAGCATGAATGTCCTGATATGTATGGAGTCAGTAACTCAAATGTCTGGCATCATTTCCTAATGTTCAATCTACAATGATTTGCCACTGATGTACCAGAAAATCACAATGCTATGTAAAACATGCAAAAATATAATGCAAAACTCCATGCATTCTATTACAATCTGTACAGTTGCTAGGTATGAGTCATATATTGCTTTCAGCAAACAGCCAGGGATTGCCTTGGACAAAATATCAGGGAGGTGCTGGACTGTTGAATCAGGTACAGCAGCCAGTTGGCTGCAGCACACAAAATCCCAAACTGGAGTACAGGTAGGTCTGACCTGGAGTCACCTTGGAAAGTACTGATAGACGCACTGGACATGCTCCTACACTTAGCTAACTTAAGCCCATGTCTGATACCTCATCTGCCCAAAGAACTGCTATGTGGAAATATGTCTGTGCATACAGACAGCTATGTATACATATCTGTCTCTCCATATCCCCCTCACACATGATTACCCTATTTATCAGTATGTGACACACACACATACAGACACACACACACACACACACACACACACATATATATATATATATATATATATATATATAGCTAAATACATGTGTAAACTGAGTTAGACTCTCCACATATATCTACTTAACACAGTTAAATAACACACATGCACAGCCACAGTTAGGTTGACATCCCTGTTTTATATATATCTTTCTTGGGTGGCCTAAGCCAGGAAACCGATAGCCTAGTACCTACCTATGAACCTATATATATATATAGATATATATATATATATATATATATATATATATATATATATATATATATATGTGTGCGTGTGTGTGTATATATATATATATATATATATATATGTATACATATATATATACATATATATATATATATATATATATATGTGTGTGTGTGTGTGTGTGTGTGTGTGTGTGCATGTGTGTGTGGATGTCCAAATGCCCCCACTTACACGCAGAATTCTGGGGTTATCTGCACCTACACACACAACAGTTGTCTAATGGTAACAGACCAAGGCTGCATAACAAGAGAATACACTCACCCATAGAACCCTGTGCCTGTACAATGTCACCCTGTAGACAGACAACGGTGAGCAGGTGGTGTAATGTGCAATGTTTGCAATGCAGGACTTTCACTGGCCATATTGTCACTGGCCAACTGTCCACCTACCAAACTGCAACTGGCTAGACATAGTGATAGTGGTAACTGTACACACATAGCAGGGTATTAACAGGTATCTCACTGCTAGGACACTACATACAAATAACAGCATCAAGCAGGGTCACTCAGCAGGCCACACATGCTAATAGAAGGCCACTTTGCATAGTCTACAAGGACTGTGGCTGTATCCACATGAACAACAGGTATAACCTGTGGTGCGTGTAATAAATGCTGCAAGCTGTAGTGTGTAATAGTTGGTAGGTAGGGGTTCTAATGTCAGATTAGCTACCTTGTGTGTGTTGATATATCCCCTACAGCAATACAGACAAACCCATCTGGCCTATGTCTGTGCAATGGTTATTCATTTTATGGCCCTGTGACTACTTGCCAGCCTCTCCATTGCCCTCCTGTACAAGGTCTGCTTATGTCATCAACCTTAATAGCACTGACTCACAATCTCATAATTGGTAAACTCCATGATGCATGCAATAAATACTTTGCACTATTGTGTATATTACTAGATAGGTAGGGGTTCTATGTGTGTGTAAATATGTCTCCTTTCACAGTGAGGATATCCCTGTTTGGTTTATCTCTGTGCAAGGGTTATACATTTTAAGGCTCTGTGACTATTTGCAAGCCTCTCCTTTACAAGACATGCTGATGTCATCCACCTTAACAGCACTGACTGACAATCGAATATGTGGCACATGTAATAAGTACTTTGTTCTTTAGTGTGTACTACTAGAACGGTAGGGGTTCTAATCTCCAATAAGCCAAGTGTGTGAGTACAAATATATTCCTTTATAACAGTATGGATATGGCAATATGGGTTATTTATGTGAAATGGTCATGCATTGTAGTGCCCCGTGACTAGCTGCTATCCCTAAATAGCCCACATCTGCCTAGGCATAACTGCTATCTGCCACAACCTATATTTGTATGCATGGAATGCACCTAGGTGACATGTATCAAGGGTAGCAGACCTTGTCACAGAGTATGCATGCATGATTATGCTGACTATCCACATTGCCCTTGACACACTGTTCGACATATATGCACCTAGGTAACCATGCACGTATACAGCTGTACCTTGGTGATGTCATATGTCTGCTGTGCTGCCATGCCATCCTGTGCCCCTGTATTGCCACCAAATCTCCATAGTTTAGCTAATCAGACCCCTGGAACAGAAACATACACAGGTCTGTGAGACACCTGTCATTCTGTAACTCTACCACCAGTCTAACATCATGTAGCAAAGATACACAAAGTTTGAGATGTAGTAATGACACATGCCAGAATACAGCACCTGTCACAGCCCACAACACCTGCCATGGCATAACAATACCACACTACACAACTACACATAAAGTAATATAGTCACCCTGTGCATCAGACACATATTTGTATGTCCCTGTATTGATGTCATGGCAGGCAGGGATGTGGCACAGGTATCATCACATGCACAGGGTGGAGTGATGTGGGTGCCATAGGCCTAGGCTGTGCCAAATTGTTGACAGCATGTGTATGAGTCAGGAAGGGGTGCTGGTTAGATGGGCCATGGAGAAGTGCTGTCTGTCTCTGTTGGTGACCTGCATATGACAGTGATGTTTGAGGGTGCGCGTGTACACAGTCAAGTCCAGTGCTAGCCCTACAAGTGTGTATGTTGGACAGCTGTGGACAGCACATGGCAGAGTGGACAGTTCACTGTCTCTGGCCAGGAACACAAGAACTGGCTCTGCCAGGAAAGGCACTGGCACCACAATGCCCTGGGTCAGATGCGGTGCTAGTAGCTGATGGTGACTGCTGTCTGCTGGGCCCATGTCCCTTACTGGAATGCCCAGGACCATGTGTCCATGGCCTCCCATATCATGCTGTGGACATCCCACTTCCTTCTGTAGTGCTGGATGTACTGACAGTATGGGAATGTGAGTCTGCATGGCCATGTGGAGTCTTAGCAGATGGTGTTGCTGACCTATGTCCACATGTCCAGTGCCCTACTCCAACCAAATGTTCCAGCACAGGCAATGTCCATTCAAAGACTGACACTGTCTCAGCCCACTGTCTGTCCACTACATCAGTGAAATGATCCATGGTGTCACCAATACTGTGGAGGTAGTCATGGATGTCAGACTGTGCTCCATCCATAATCCTGAGCATCCATCTGGTGTTGCATTCAGAATGTGATTTTGCCTCCAAAATGGACTGAAACATGTGGCGAGTGACCCATGATGTGACACCTGTGACAGGTGGTGGATGAGCAGCAGTCCTCCTTCAAGCACCCCTGTCAATCTGCCTGTGTGGGGCCTCACTAGCTCTCTGGCTATGGCCAGTGTCTATCCTCACTGATGTCATAGTTGCAACAATGTCCTGCTCAATGTCACCACCCTCTGACTGTCCAATATCTGTGGCCTCAGAGGACTGGGTATGTGTGGGCATACTGACTGTTTGTGGGAACAATGGGAGAGGAAGTAGGATGTCAACCCCTGGAACAGATTCAGCCCAAAACAACCCCACCTGTGCCTCACTATGGCCACCATCATTATTAGAGTCCGATGAGACACTGACATCAGGTTGTAAAGGGAACAGACGCCAACCCCCACGTTCACCTGTGAGGAGGAAGACAAAATCAGTACATTACTACTATACACAATTATATTTGGCAATCCACACAGACACATACAGATGAGGAGCCACAACTGCATTACACATCTCACATCTTATTTCTGATCCTATGCACAACACACAAACACACAACAACATACACAGACAAGACAAGCCTTTATAACATTGACTGCAGCGACATCCGGTTAATGTCACTAGTACAATACACCTGAGAGATAAGCAATATGCCAGTGTATCTAATAGACCTACACCTAAAACCCAATGCACCTTTCTTGAGTATCAGTGCCTCAGGTATGTACCATCTCCCTATTGTGTGTGAACAGGCATCTTGGAGTGATTGCCTCCTGTATAGCAGACTGCATAGTCCTTCTTAACAATAAGTGCAAAAGTGTTAATGTTTCTGCAAATACACAGCTGCGATTACTCATTTGATGTACTTCAGTTAACTGCTCTGAAATGGCACATACAACTATTCTACTCTGGCTAAGCATAATAGTTGCGCCTAGGGCAACATGGCACCCCTTAACATTCTTAGGGCATATGCAATCTGTCAAACAACAGTATCACACATACCAGGTACAGGACCTTGGACTCCAGCCACAAGTGACGTACCTATGAAAATGTGAGGAAGAGGTATTGTCAGCAATACCACATGTTGCATTGATGCAAGGTAATATCTGTGTATATCCACATGTACAGTAGTTAATGTGTTACTGCCTACATTGCTGATATTCTGTGTATGTGTGCACAACTATGTGTAAAAACCAATCACTCCACCCAATTCAGATAGACCTGACACCTGTGTACTGGTTTGGAGAGCCTGCCACAAGACTGATACAGTATTACACAGTAAGCTTACCTGGACAGTCCTGTGATGTGGGTGCTGTGGCACCCACCTCCAGGATGTGATGGGGTGATGGATGGCTGGAAGCTGGCGGCTCATCCCAGGTTTGCCAGGAATACTTCTGTGGCTGAGAGTGGTTGTACTGTTGCAGACCCTCCACCCGTGGCAACACAGTCCCTGGCCACAACAGCTGCCCTTTGCCATGCAGCATTGACCGTATATGTGGCCCGGTGATGGACCTGCTCGTAGGTCCTTTATGTTGGCCAGTTTGGTTCACTGCTGTGATCGGGTCAGCCCACAGTGCTGCATGTTGGTCACAATTTTGGCAACTCCTGGACAGCAGAATCTGGTGTTGTAGTCTGAGGCCATCCAGGATAACATTATTTTCTGCAGCTGTAAATGCTGGGTGGCTCCTGCAAGACAGCATTCCTGAAAGACCACAAGAGGGGAACACATCACAGGACCAGATACGTGGACATCCACTATGTACAGGCAATGCACAATCAAAATGGGCTGCACTATCCACCGCTCCCTAACACGTCATACCCCGAAGTGTATTAATACAATACATGTGTGGGGTGTCACCAAGATAGTAGAAATAATGATTATGTCTCTGTGTGCCATGACAGAGTCTACTGTATGTCTCTACACCCATCACTGCAGTCTACTGTGGTGTGTTCCCTATGGGCAAAGTCCCACTACTATGTCTTACAGCCACTGTCAGACAAATGGCCTTGTGCTATTACAACAATATGGGGACAGTCCATCAACACCAGTGTGCCACAATGACAGACAGCAATGAAAACCTACTGTAGTATATCTTCCCTGAAGGCATCATAACTCTCCATTGCACAGATGTTTGCAGAATATGAATGTGTACCTCATAGATGTGGTTCTTTTGGTACATACATGTGGATGTCTGACAAATGGCTGGCCAGTCATTGATGGTTGTTGTCAGAATATAGAGAATCTGACTTTCACATGCCAGACACCTCAGAAAACACTTACACTACAATAATCTCCATTAGTCTATTCATAGTCTTACTTTGTATGGCCAATATGTACACTCTGTTGCTGCATTTGGGCTTGTGCCTCCACACTAATAATGGCTATGACCTGAATTCCTGCTGTAAGGGGTTGACAGGTATATTAGCTCTCAAGCAATGAGGTACAAATGTCAACAAAATAGTGACCTAGCCAGAGTACATCAGGGACAGTCATGGACACCTTTACAATAACACAGACAAAAACGTTTATATGTCTGAACTATTTCTCTATGACATTGACAGACTGAGAGGAGGTGAATTACAGTACATCACATGATATTACAACTGTGTACATGCTTACTTACTGTCAGTATGTCTAACTCATAATCCACTAGCTTTCCTACAGGAGCTGACCATTGTAGGTGGGAGTAACATGGATAGAGCTGTGATTAGATTCCAAGCAGGGACAGCTGAGTGGCATGCCTATAGCTGTTGGACAGTGGAGTATCACCAACATGTCAATGTCATAGATGAACTACAGGCCTACTGTTGTAATCCCTTTTCCCCATACCTCCATCCTCCCATCTGCATCCCATTATAGGGGCACATGTATTACAAACCTGGTAGAATGAAGTAATCCTTTTTTGACCAGATCTTCTGCAAACCGGTTGCTAAACCATAGTGTGTCTGAGTAAAGCAACATGCAGACCTGTTCCCCATAGGCAGTTGACTGCCTTTTGTAGGGAATGCTCATTAACACGTAATTGCCTGTGCACCAATCTGTGGTTCAGACTTGCTAACTGCATCCACAACAGCTGGGTTGCACTTTCAGTAACCAATGATATAGCACTACAGTGCAATATTTAAGGCCTTCATGTAGGCCTTGGCCTCTTTCTTAGTCTTGAGATGGACATTAGTAAGGTGTAGAGACTACAGCATCACAGAGGGTAGGTACAAATACTGTCCATTGTTGAGATTTATGAGGTATGTCCACATTTTTGCATGATATGTTTGGCCATTGCCCTATGACATTGTGATTATTTGGCAATTCAGTGGTAAATATTGTTGATTGAGGTCAGTAAGGAGAGAGAGAGACATGAATGTCAGATGACATACCCATCAGAATATACATGCTGATGCAGTAGCTGATAGAATAGCAGCTACTGCTGATGCAGTAGCTGCTATTCTATCAGCTCCCTATATTTGTAGGGGCAAACTATCAAACATGTCCCTGTCACTGGACCATTGCCCCTCCAGCCTTTATGTATTGTTTTATCTGTGTCCCTTGTTCTAAGGGGTAGTGAGGTATGGTAGGTCTGTAGCAGCTAGCTTAACATACAGCTGCTGCAGCCTAGGACACATAGGCAGAGTGTGAATTGTTTGGATGACAGAAAACTGTACATGTAACTGAGGGAGCAGTGTCAGCTGTGTTCTCACAGCAGATGCAGGATAAGGATACCCTTTACAGTCTAATTGAGGCATGTGAAAAAGGTACATCTATTATGTAATGCTGCCAGTCTCAGAGTTGTAGGCGGCATATAGTTTGGCTATACAAATATGTGCAGTGTGTCCCTAGATACAGGCTTTTGACTTGCAAGCATGGGTAGCAGTTAATGCAGTAGCAGCAACCTGTGAGGGTTAAAATTGCATGACTCAGTCATTACTTGCTGTGTTCACAAGAATGTAGTTGATGTACAACACACTGGATTCGAAGCCAGGATTGTGGGTGGCAAAATATAATACAGTTAAGGCTATTAACAGACTGAAATACTGAATCAGTGCTGCTGGAGGTATAATTGCAAGATATATGTGCATACATACAGTCTGTGACACATGTCTGCATGCATCATTATGTACATGACTTTCAAAGGCAGTTGCTGTGCAGTAGGGTCCCAGTTGTACACATGTACTTTGCCATTGCTGCCTTAGTAGGTGTGTTTAAAGATGTTGCTGATAAAAGGGAAAAATTACCTGCTATCATACCTTTCAACTTCTTAGAGCAAGAAGTCTGGACAAAGCCATAAATAAAAATGGGACAAACGTCCAAAATAGGGACAATCTTTAAATATTGCTCTTGCAAACAGAATGTTGATAAAATAACAGGTTTTGTATTAGCATCTGTTTTCTGAAGGGTATGAAGTGTGAAACTCAAATGTCTGTCATGATATTCTAACCTCAGCCTTTAATGACTTGCCACTACTTTGCCAGGAAAATATGATTTTATGAAAATCGGGCCAAAAATAGGGGGCAAAACTCTGGACATTCTGCAACAATCTGTACAGTTGACAGGTATGCCTGCTATCTCAAGCCTCACATACATCCATTATTATTTATTTGGCTGTGTACTGGTGTAGGGTTTGCATGACAGTCCCAGGTACACTCCCATTTTCCCCATTATATATATTTGCAGTCTGTCAGTGGCAATCAGTATATTTTGCTAGAAACATCTGTTTTAGCTTAGAGCTGAGTGGCTTAGTGGGCTAAGCACTAAACTAAGGATAAGTTAGTTTGCAGTTGTAGTTGACAGGGGCTCAAGTTCAAGACATGGCAGGGGTGGTCATTTTGCAGACTTGTCTAACACTGTGAGAAACACATAAGACCATTAAGGCACTTTTAAGCACATTTAAGCAGGTTTGCATGGTTTGTGCAGTGTGCTGCATAGCTCCGTGCAAACCCATGCTGAAAATTAAAAAGGAAAAGAAAAAGGGGGTGATAGAACAGTGGTAAAATGGGGGAAGCAGGGGGAAACCATACTGAAATGCAAGTAGGGTTGTGCAGGAAGGGTGTAGGAAAGGACCTTAGCTTTTCATTTCTTGTACAGCAACAGCTGTGCAGTTTTTACAGACTTTGCACATGAATTTGGACCCTAAAACCCCAGAGAGAGGGGTGATGACAACATAAATGTGTTAATTAATTTAATAATTAGCTGTGTCCAGTGGACACATGAATGAAATGGAGAGTCATGTATGGGGTGATTTTTTTTGTGGGACAGCTGCCCATTTTTTTTTTATAAGGAGAGAGTGAAATATTGGGGGAGGGATGTAGGTATGTGTAAGGAGTAAGTTGGGTAGGAGAGGTTGCATTTTCAGACAGACAAGAAAGAAAAGACAGCAGACAGGGATGGTGTGTGGCACATGAGGGGGATAAACAACTTGGATGGGGAAGGTGTTGTAGAATCTGAGGTGCATGTGCCTCCAGATGGCAGCAGCATGACTCAGCTCACCATCCATGGGCAGTCAGCACTGCTCCTTTACTGCTCCAAAGGTGGCTGTGCTGGAGGCTGGGTGTCAGGACCATCAGGCCCCACCAGGTTGCCTAGTCTGCCCTCAGTACAGCACAGGTGATGTTCATAGCTCCTATGAACAATACTGTGCACCATGGCTGGTAGTTGATCCTGGGTGACAACCCTCCCCTCTGCCCCATCCCAATGGGGACGGGTCCCATCCCCTAAGGGAATTCTACCCAAAGGGGGTGCAGGGCCAGCGGAGGGAGCACCACTGGCTTAGGTCCCAGATGAGCTGGTACCTGGTGCCACAGCCAGCTGAGGTAGGGTAGGTGGATCAGCAGAACCCGACCTACCCAGACGTTCTGTGGGTATGGAAGTAAACCAACACATATAGGTGAGTTATGAACAAAACCATTGTTAGTAATAACAGCTTGCCAGAACATTGGAAATAACCTCATTACATTTCAATGCATATTATATGACACAACAATAAATAACAGAACAGTCAGTATATTAACAGCATGCCAGTAACAGTTACAGTATAAGGTCAACAGAATAGGTAATTCAACAAGATATGTTAATATGCAACCATAGCAATACATAACATTAATAAAACACATACCGCAAAATAAAGTTTATGGACCAACATATGTTAATAGTAAACCATAACCAATATATAACAATAATAAATATATGAAGATAAGGGGTGGTGAGAGAGAAAAATGCATTCTATTAATACCATCATGGGCTATATAGTTGATAACATTAATGCTATCTACTCTACAATTCTGTCCTTTCTTTATGTGTAAATGTGCCCTACAGCTGCTGTAGCATGTACATACCTCTCAGCTATCAGCATGGGATACTATTGGCCAAGGAGTAACACCTGCATGCACACAACTAAAAGAACGTTTGCACTCCAGGTGGACCTATATAACTACCATGGTGTACTGTGGGCTGATGTAGTTACTTTGCTATTGACATATAATCATGTCGATGATACATCTGTGACAGATGGATTATGCAACAGTAATTACATTCTGTGACATTGTGATACTTGAGAGACATGCATGTGTATAGTTCAGAGAGTACACAACTATCATGCCTTGCTTGGCAGGCAAGGGGACATGTGCATCACATGTATTTATTGACTGCAGCAACCTTTACAAGACATTCCAGGTATACAGCCATTACCAAGATTCTACATTTTATTTATTTTATTTTATTATTATTGAACATATTTCCTTTATTTTATGCATTAATAGCACATTTATGGTAATAATGATAACAGTCTGTGACATCTGAACAAACAATTATTTACACGTAATATGAGCTATCTCACCCATTTACCTGTAGTTCCTGTGGAGAGAATGATATCTGTAATCAATATGTGACTGATACTGTAATATTTGTGGGAGGCATGTGGATAGAACCCAATAGCAGTGACTGCAGGGGACATGTGTGCCACATGTATTAATTGACTTCAGCAAACTTTACAAGACACTCCAGACATACAGCCATATGAAGATTACACATTTTATTTTGTTTATTTTATTATATTTTATTATCATTGCACACATTTCCTTTATTTTATGCATTAATAGGGCATTTGTGGTAATGCTTTTAAGAGTCTGTGACATCTGAACAAACAATTATTTACACATAATATGGGCTACCTCACCCATTTACCAGTAGTACTGGTGGAGAGAATATCTGTCATCATAACATATCTGACTTAGTCATACTTTTTAGTACATGGTACTAGATTTGAACTCTGGTCTGTGTGTGGCAAAATGTACTTCATACACAGCATTTAACAGAGTGATAACAGTCTGTGACATCTGAACAAACAATTATTTACACATAATATGAGCTATCTCACCCATTTACCTGTAGTTCCTGTGGAGAGAATGGTATCTGTAATCAATATGTGACTGATACTGTAATATTTGTGGGAGGCATGTGGATAGAACCCAATAGCAGTGACTGCAGGGGACATGTGTGCCACATGTATTAATTGACTTCAGCAAACTTTACAAGACACTCCAGACATACAGCCATATGAAGATTACACATTTTATTTTGTTTATTTTATTATATTTTATTATCATTGCACACATTTCCTTTATTTTATGCATTAATAGGGCATTTGTGGTAATGCTTTTAAGAGTCTGTGACATCTGAACAAACAATTATTTACACATAATATGGGCTACCTCACCCATTTACCAGTAGTACTGGTGGAGAGAATATCTGTCATCATAACATATCTGACTTAGTCATACTTTTTAGTACATGGTACTAGATTTGAACTCTGGTCTGTGTGTGGCAAAATGTACTTCATACACAGCATTTAACAGAGTGAGCTACTGCTGAGATTTGACTGACTGATATTTATCTAGATCTCACCTGGTAACAAAATATGACTTGGTAGTACAGTGCTATAGTACACTGCAGTGACAGTTGAACACACATGCATGGAATGCAATCATGACAGAGAAACTAGGTAACCTACACATTACTAAATAAAATGGAGGTGTACACAATATATTGTTACTGGGCTGAAATATCAGCTGTAATTCCACAAGTATTGCACAACAGTTTATTACAGATACCTTCATTCATTTACTGGAATAGTTTTGAGTTTTTCTTGTGTAACAGTTGGCATTATGCAGCTGTAATTCCACAGTTATTGCACTACAGATGTTTTGCAGATAAATGGTTAATGCTATACTCTTTCTGTCTTATTTGACTGTAGGTAGCATAATACAGCTGTACTCACACACTCAGGGTGCAACTAGGCCAGGCTCCCTGCATGCACCTTGATATTGTGAGCTGTCACCTCTGCAGCTGTTAGGGGAGAAGCACACCATTATGCATACTGGTTTAGCAGACATTCACGATTAAATATTGGTGAAACACAGGTAAACATACTTACACACATGTGGAACATTGCCTGCCCAGAATTCTTGGACCCAGGTGTCCAGATCTCTGTGGCCTAGTGGTTTAGTGCAGTAGGTGGTAGTTGACAGGGGCCCAGGTTCAAGACTTGGCAGGGTTGATTATTTCAGACTTAAGCCATGGCACATGTCATAAGTACTGTGATCTAATAGAGCCCCCTTCCCTCTTTTCAGGTGGTCATGGTGGTGGCAACACTGCTCACCTATATGGGGGATACCAGTTGCACTGGTGAGGTCCCTTGCCAACTGTTCCCAGGCCTCTGCTTTGTACTCTGAGCCTTGGTAACCTTCCTGCATGAGCCGGTCTTCATGTTATTTTACAAAGAGTCTGACCATGACCCTGGTGTCCTCAGTGCCCCACCTCTGTACGTGAAAGCACAAACCTTCTCCAACACCTACCATTGTATCCTTCTGAGACAGAACTACAATGGATTATGGTACATTCCCATCTATTGCTTAATATAGCCCTTTTCCCACCCTTATGCACCATTGGGCAATTTTTAAAAATGCGGCACTGGCACTACTTGGCACTGTGCAAACCAGTGCAGCTGAGCTGAGCAGTGCTTAAACTGGCAATGCTTAGCATTGCTTAGCAGTGTGCAAACCAGCTATGTACAGCCAAGTGATGCCAAGCACTGCCAAGCAGTGCCTAAATAGAGGTTGCTTAAGCAGTGCTTATCATGGCTTAGCAAGGCTAAGCAGAGCTTAGCTGAGCACAGCAGATCATGATTTAAAAATAATTAGCATAATATATATTTTGAAAATAATTGCTTAATTTCCATTCCATGTATTCAAACCCCACACCTACTTTGCATAAGGCTGTAACTCTATCCACTTGGTTATGTAGAATGCTGATATACATTTACATATACCTCCGAGCCATGTTTAAGCACTGTTAAGCACTGCACCATGCCACAAGAACCCACTAAGCATTGCTTAAACTTGACTTTTGAATGAAAAATTAAATGCATCCGTTTTCTATTTTTAGATGTTTGGCACATGTCAGTTGTGTGCTGCACTGTGCAAACTTTTAAAAAAAAATTTAAAAATTAAATACATTGATATCATGCACTTGGACATTGCAGGGGTGTGTTACTCATCTGTGGACACAGTTAGTATAACACTCCCTACACTGATTCAATGACCATGCTCCACAGCTCTCCCTCAGCAATGCACTATCATTAATATGCATGGTGAGCTACCAAGGGGGAACTGCATACACGGACATGGTCACTTGCGTGTAGGCTCTACACTATGCCTACACAGAATTTATTAAATCTGGAGGACTATCTTCCTTTAACATAACCTGGATGATTGGATGGGTATTCATAAATGTATTCCAGGGGGGACTGGTACAGCCATCTTGGAAAAAAAGGGTGAAGCCTGAGGGTGGGTTGTGATGGGGTTTAAATGGTCATAAGAAATTTCTTGGAATATCTAGGGATCTGTGAATCTATAAATGTATCAAGGAGATACACACAGTTATGATATAAAATCATCACATCTTCAAAACTTAAGAGGTACATACATTCTGCATTAACATCATACAAAATCCTAACATTTACAAGACATTTATACCATTTTTATAGATTCGACAGACTCAATATGTATGTGCACATGTGTGTATGTGTGTGTGTGTGTGTGTGTGTGTGTGTGTGTGTGTGTGTGTGTGTGTGTGTGTGTGTGTGTATGTGTGTGTGTGTGTTTGTGTGTCTCTTGTCTATGTGTTATCCTATATTCCAATAAGTGTAATTACACTGGATGGCTTTTCTTCAGATTGTTTTGGTTGTGTTTTTTCAAAACCACATGAACTTTAATGCCAGGCCTCTTCACTGTCCCCCATTTATGTTTGATCATAGAGTAAATGCAATGAAAGAAGAAGTTAATGGGGGAAATATAATCCCAGACATGGAGGTTGTAGAGGGTTTGCCCTTTTGTAAAAGACTTTTTCTCTTTTTGTTGCAGTTTCAAGTTATGTTATAACTTGTAATTTGGTGTTATAATTTAGCATAGGTAAAACATAAATATATACAACATATGTATGATTGGGTCTACTTCACAAATCCGAAATCCCACTTACCCAACTTTCATAAAATCGAGAACAAAGTTGACAACTCAAAAGACTGACCGCTTGGAACACCGACTTTCAACACCAGGTTAGTGACCACTTGGCCACCATGTTGAACATTGCCCCTTACGTCCACGGTAGTGTGATCTCGGACTTGGTATATTTAGTTTGGGGGGTGTTAATTTGTTTTGGTTTTAATTTTTTTTTTTTGTTTGGGCAAGTGGTTACTTACCTGAAGATGAAAGTCGGTGTTCAGGGTGGTCAGTCTTCTGACTTTTCAGCTTTGTTGTCTGGGTTTTATGAAAGTTGGGTAAGTGGGATTTTGGGTTTATGAAGTAGACCCATACGACTATATCATCATTAGTTGATAACACAAATGTGTAACACACAAATGATATACAAAAACTGAGCAACATCTCAAATGTTTTCCATACAAAATGAACAAATCACAAAACATTGACAACCTTTCTCCCACTATCCTAGATTAAGGGAAAGGGTTTTTAGCAGAGCAGTCCATAGGGTTAGGGTTTGAGCAGGGGATAAGGTTAAGGATAGGGATAGAGTTTGAAAATATGAGTAAGGTGGGATTTACCACCCTGCATCATCTTTTCTTATGTGCTAAACCTAAAGCAAAAACAGCCCCATCCCTACCCCTACTCCTAACCCTACATATTATATTTCTAAAAGCCCTTTTCTTAACAGCGTCACTAACCAAGACAAAAGGTAAAGAACATGCACAACACCAGTTAAGCACAATACTAAATAAATCCCCTTCCTAACCCTAACCCATGAACGCTTACATGTACCCACTACCTACTGTAACAAAATCTTGCACATTTTTACAGACGACACCTTTTCAGTCAAACATTTATTTCACTGCGTATGCCAACATACCTACACTGTATAAAGCTTGAATTCAACCAATTATGAGTATCTCAAATGTGCAGTCACATATTTGTGCTGGCTGGCACTTATTTTTATACCACAAAAACTATCGACCAAAAAATCATGAACCATAAAATACCAAACACAATAGCCCGGGTACACAATAAACTAACCATACAGCAGACTGCCACATATAATCACAAATGCAGATAGCAATAATTTTCTGTAATAAGTCAACTATAACAATAACAGAATTCATCCTTTCACAGAAAACACACAGACATGGTATTACAATCATAAAACTGTTCAATTATTCATCAGATGACCAAATTGAGTTTGAAATATTGTGCATTCAGCATTTCATACAACAGTATTAGCATGCCAATCAAATGCATGTCTGACATTTTGAACCATTCATACATACTCACACAAACACACACACACACACACACACACACACACACACACACACACACATATATATATATATATATATATATATATAAAACGGCCATTTAATCGACTGCATTTGGTTGACATATGCAAATGGTTGATGGGTATGCATGATCGATGAACCCTTGGTGGAGGAATATTCCCTTTCCCTGTAGATTGTACAATCTCAGAATTAGTATATATATCATTAGCAAAAAATCCTGAACCTCCTACAAAAAGCAATGTTATTCTCTTTTTTTTCTTTTTGGTGCAAAATGCATGAAAAGGGAATTCAAGGAAAGCCTGAACATTATAGTTTCTTCATTAAAGTAAACAAATAAATGATATTAAAAAATGCTAATAAAAGTTAATAATTATTAACTGATATTCAGAAAGAGCTAGATAAAGCTAGGTGTATGGCATTATTCCTAACTCAAAGAAACCGTAGTGCAATAATTTACCATGCTACTTGAAAGCTCACATGAAAAACATAAAAAAGAGTAAAATTAGCTACAAAAATAAATTAATTTCAACCTTAGTAAAAAAAAAGAAGAAGCTAAACATATTCTTGAACCTCAAACCTAAAAGAAAAAAATCAAAGAAATCAGAAGTATGGTAACATATGGGATAATATATAAAACACAATATTTCCATTTAGATATTCATGTCTACCCTCTTCTCTAAGCAATATGAGGAATCCAAGAGACAAACACAGCAAATAAATAAATATATACATAAAATACTTGCCAGTGATTTGCAGCATGCCTTCCTTAAACATCCAAAATTCATCTTATCAGCATGTGCTGTAAAGTACTCCAGTATCCATGTTCTCATTTAATGGTATCCACAGATTAGACTTGCACCAAGTGCCTACTTAGTCTGCAAATCATAAAACATTGCCACAGACCCTTACCTATGCAGCTTTGCAGCTTAAGGCCTGAATGCAAAGCTACTCACCTTACTGATATTCCTAAACCCATTGGACAACAGGACTAAAAAACTAAAAATATATATCCTACCCTCCCAAAACAGTAAAACAGGAAGAGAAACCATCAACTTTTATCCAACTGACAAAAATAAAGATAAAAAACTCCCTCCATCCAAGAACTAGAGAAACTACTAACTGCTATCCAAATAAAAAAAAGAAAAAAAAAAGAAACCTTATGGAGAATTCAATAAAGCCTACATGGATTAATATTCCATGTAGGGATAGTGGAACAGAGCTTACATGGACCAAAGCAACTGTGTGATACAGTAAACGGGGCTGAGGGGTGTGCAAAAGTGTGCGAACACAGAAGTATCCGTGGAATGCAAATCACCTCATAAGCAGATGAACTGCATGCAAATGAAGGTGTTGGAGTGATCCAGCAAGAAGATAGGCATTAGCGCTGACCCCATGTTGGTGTCCGAAGTGTACATGGAAAAATTCCATGTACATGAGATAAAAAGTGAACAGGGTCTGAAAAAGCCCAGGTAGAATGACAGAAATAGAATAGAATAGCAGACAAAGATATGTGTAAAACTATGACCTGTGTGCCCAAAATGTAATGCAGAATAATGTGAAATTATTTTTTTAATACTCATATTATGTTTGCGCAGCTCACAGCAGTGCACAAATATGCCGTTATGAAAAAAATTATTTAAAAGTGTAAAAACAAGCAAACAAAAAAAAGTATGTGACAATAATGTATTATAGGGCCTTGCATGAAGTATGTACAATGGTAGCATTCTGTGGTTGCTAAGGAGGCAGGGTCTGGAATAATGTGGTTTCTTGGACGTGTGCACAGATCTGTATGCAAATGAGCTGGGATTACTGAATAGCAAAAATGGGTATCTGTGCCCGCAGATCACATCTGTGTGTAGCCCCAGAACCATGTTAATGTCCACAAAAGAGGTAGCTGACATCAAAAAGGGATGTGTCTGTATTTTGTTAAGCACATTGGAGCTCAGCAGTGCCTGTTTGCATGCAGCACTCCTCAGCTGAGCAGGGGGTGTTCCAGTAACTGCTAAGCCTTGTTTATGTTTGGGGCATGTGTTTTAGCTAGTTTGTGTGTGTTTGGATGGCGTACTGCTGTGCTGAATGTGCTGTCTATGGGGGTGTGTCCATTGAGTGCTGAGCATTGTTTATATCTGTGGCTTGAGTTTGCATCCACACCACAGTGTTGAGCAGGGAAGGCTGTTTAAAAACTAAAAGAGAGAAATTTGCCTGGGAAAGCCAATCATATATAACTTACTGGTGACCCCATTCCTACTTAAACTGGGCCATTAAACCACTGATAATGATATACCTGGCAGATGGAATGCATCATAGGTAGCCAATTACACAGGCTGTACCTACAGCAGAGCACTAGAAAAGTTGCATACACCCTACAATCTGATTTCACCCCCATGCTCTGCACCTGTGGAGTACAAACATGGGATTTTTAACCAAAGCAATGCTAGTGGCTGCTGTAGCTCTGTTACATCTGTATATGCTAGATGCTGAGGTCATTGCTGATGCTCTTTCTGACAAATAGGCCTAGACTATGAAGGAGAAGAGTGTTCAGGCCCAGGGTAACCTACCAGGAGCTACATGCGCTGGAGATTGTAGAGCACTGCAGGGTGGACAGGGACATACTACAAGAACTCACCGAGCTCTGCTGCCCTCAATTCAGACCCATAGCTAACAGAGGAGAACCCATCCCAGTGGAAACAAAGGTATGTGTAGCCCTTAGGATACTAGCTACAGGTACTTTCCAAAAACCAACTGGAGACATGATGGGGGTCTCACAGGCATCAGCATCCAGTGTACTCCACCAGTTCCTGAATGCCATGCTAGCACATGCCGGAGAGCACGTTTATTTAGTCTGCACCCCAGAAGAGAGGGCTAGCAGTATTCAACTCTTCTACAATGTAGCACACTACTTTGAGGTACTGAGTGCCATAGACTTCAGTCATGTGCACATCAAAGCACTGCCCAGTGTAGACGGTAGAGTCTACATCAACTGCAAGGGGTATCACTCCATCAACTGCCAAGTCATGTTCAATGTCCAGGGCATTATCATGAATGTGTGTGCTGCAGCCCTTGCAGTTATCACAATTCCCATATCTGGCATGCATCATAGCTGTACCAGATGTTTGCCAAGGGGGACATCCCATACAGCCATCTAGTGGGAGATGCTGGCTATGCACTGGAACTGTGGATGATGGCACCCATCAGAAATGTACATACACCCACTAAAGAATGCCATAATGAGGCACATGCACAAACTAGGAACATCACAGAGCATGTGTTTTGGCTGCCCAAGTCATGGTTCTGGTGCCTAGATATAGTTGGAGGAACCCTACAATACTTTCCAGCCATATGTGCACAGATGTTCACAGTATGTGCCATGCTACACAATATGATCCTGTGGAAACAGCTGCATCAGTATCATCAGAGGGAAGAGATACACAGCCCCACACCAGTGCTTAGGTCCCCACAGCCACTCCCACAGAGGGACTTGGAGGAGGGACCCCTGAGGCTGTGCCTGCAGACAGATGTATGCGTGCCCAGTATGCCCTGGCCATGGCCAAGAGACTATGCATAGCACATGCACTGGAAACGTAGGGTCCTAGGGACTAACACCTTACTCTGATTTACATACATAGTAAAAAGGATGCCAGCAACACCACACAACCAACCACCAACCACCACACAACCATCCACCAACAACTGCCTTGAAACTGTAGTTTTATTGGCCATTTTGGGTCAATTCCTAACTCCTTGATCTTCCTCTCTTAAAACCTGATTGCCTCGTGGTTTTGGCGTCTTTTTGGACTTGTTGGCTGTTGGTGAAGCACCCACCAAGAGGAGAAAATGCTGAGAGAAGAAAGGAGCCACTTTTGAGATTTTAAGTATTTTGCTTCAGATTATTTGTTAAGTTTGTCTGCTTTGCCGCATACTTTTGAGCATTTTCTGGCTTGTTAAATTTGATTTCTGTGTTGGTAACTGTATTTAGAACACAACCTAGAGCTGATGACTGAATTTCCTGCCTGCACTTATTTTTAAAATCGTTTTTTTCTTAAAACTTGCATTTTATCTGTCTCTGGCCTAGCACTCAAGTGTGGGGTCATTTACTACACTGTTCTAACTTGTTGATACTTGTGAACCTCTGCTTTCCTTAAAAAAAACAAAAAAAAAAAATATTGCTTTTTTCCCACTTTTCTGAGATTTAAAAAAGTTCAGTTACAGATTTGCTGTTCTGAACTGTTTGTAAGTTTCTTGGAGGCCATTGTTTGCTTGGGCTAAAGGGAAGTCTCTGTGTTCATCAGTGGCAGTGATAAACATTGAGCAGCCTGCCTGCCCCTGTGGGAGTGGTTACTGCCTTGAAACTGTAGTTTTATTGGCCATTTTGGGTCAATTCCTAACTCCTTGATCTTCCTCTCTTAAAAGCCTCTTTTGAGCGGTTTTGTGCATTTTTGCGCATAGCGCAACATCGGGCAGCGCCGCCTAATTGGGTTTAAACTATTCCTGGCTCCACAAAGTCTGCTCTTCACTTTTTCCCTTAGAACTGCTCTATCTCTCAAATTAAACACCATATTCTCATTCTAAGGCCCCTCACTGGTCCAAATAAGTAATTTTACAAGTTAGCACTAATAAACCATAAGCACTACTTATTCTTATACTCTCTACGATTACCTTATCCCCTATTGGTCCATTTTAATTCAGTTCCCTATATTACTCTAGCATGTCCAAAGGTCAGTCAATGGTTTCCTCTCCAGTCCAGCTGGTGAATCTGGGAATTTTGAGGCAATGTTACAACTGTCTCATGTACACGGACAACCCTCTCCTCCTCCAAACAGGTTCAAATATATGTGAGAGATGCAACCATATAGCCAAACTGGAGGCAGAGCTCTCACATCTCAAAACTGGTGTAACCAGTCAGGAGGAGAAGGTAATCTCACACAACACAATTCCAGTATCACATAGTCCCACCACAACAGCGAACCAAACACATAAAAACACAAAAACATACTCGGAGGCTCTAAACAAAAATCTACCTAAGCAACAGAGACCGCCAAAGCAGACATCCAAGCAAACGCTATCCCAAAACAAAACACGTACAACACATAGCACACAAAGTCAGTGTGCCAAGCAGTCACAGCCCTTAAGGCTGAATAACACACCTGATACTCTTGTAATAGGTGACTCTATTGTCAGACACACTGACGGCCCGCTCACCAGGCTGAATAAAGAGAAGGTCACAGTGAGCTGCCTGTCGGGTGCTTGGATCCACCACATAATGCAAGCATTCAGGTTACTCCAAAGCAAATACACATATGACTCAGTCATTGTACATGCTGGCGTGAATGACCTGAGACGTACCTCCCTCGACTACATGAAAAGAGACATAGAGGAGCTCTCTGATCATGTAGCCCAGGCCGGTATGACCTTGACCTTGAGCAGCATCTTACCCTCACCTAGAATGATGCCACAGTATAAAGACAAAATGATCAATTTTAACAAATGGCTAAAATTTTGGTGTCATTCAAAGGGGATCCAGTGTCTGTCAGCCTGGGATGACATGCTCAACAAGCCACGTTGCTTCACTAGGGACGGCTTGCACCTGTCACCCCTGGGCTTTCGGATATTGGCAAAGGCTCTTGCCACCCCCATAGTGCCTTTTTTAGGCAAGGCTCAAAAGTCAAACCCACCTCCATAGACAGCACAAGGAACAAGAAACTAAGGGTAATGCTGCTAAACGCCAGAAGTCTTAACCTCAAGATGCATGCACTCAAAGCTCTCCTCAGTATGGAGAACACTGATATCTGTGCAGTGACAGAAACCTGGTTCAAGGCTCCAGAGAGCACCCCAGCACTACCAGGTTATACCTCATATCATGCTTTTTGGCCCCAAAACCCAGACCGAACCACAAAAGGAGGGGGAGTTTCCATATTATCAAGGATATCCACACCTCCAGGTTAGTGGCATTGCACGAAGTATTGGAGACCATCCATGTGCAACTGACAGTGGGCAAGACTGATTTTCAGTTTATAGCATCCTACAGACCACCCTCTCAAAGTCAGGAATCCCACTCGGCTTTCCTGAAAACATTAGAGAACATGAAGATCTCCCCAAACACCATTATATTGGGCGACTTCAACTACCCAAACATAGACTGGGAGCATTACTCAAGCCCCAGCACCTTAGCCCAAAGGTTCCTGGAATTTATAAACTCAAATGCTATGGAACAACTAGTCACCACTCCCACAAGAGGGGAAACATACTAGACCTGATCATTACCAACATGGGGACTCTATGCTCCATACCAGAAGTATATCCCTCATTGGTAAGATCAGACCATAAATTAATTTCACTGGATATCCACATCCCGACCCCACCCCCAGCCCAGGATACCACAGTGAAAAACTTCTCAAAAGCGAACTTCACACTTCTCAAAACCGAAGTGGAATCCTTCAAGGCCCCAGGGCCAGTGGAAACTACAGCCCAAACTGCAGAATCCTATATAAACACATTCTACGGACATCACCAGGAATGCATGGATCATGCTATCCCAAACAAAATCAAGACCCAATCATCCAAAGGCAGGCGTCCAGTCTGGTGGACCCCAGCCATAAATAAACTGTACAACAAAAGGAGGAAGCTACTACATGTTAGAGCAAAATCCCTAAAAGGGAAGGCATCTCCGATCAGTACTAGCAAAAAATTACGATCCCTCATAAAATCCTCCAAGGCCAGCTTTGAGAGAAAAATTGCACAGGACACTAAAGACAATCATAAGGCTTTTTTAAGTTATGTTAGGAACCTGGGATGCAACTCCCAGACTTGTTCTGAGTTGATTCTAAGTGACAAAAAATACACTGAACCCACAGACATCGCCAATATCCTGGCAGACAGGTTCAGTGCAAACTTCTCCAACCCTCCCCCCCAAAAGAGCAAGTATCTATCCCAGCAGAGTGCAGCCTCCCAAACATCTCTGATGCTCAGGTGAAGGCCTCCCTCTCCAAAGCAGAAAACACTGCTTCCATGGGACCAGATGGCGTCTCGGGTTGCGTCCTACATGAACTCCAAGAAGAACTAATCCCTCAAGTAAAACTGCTGTACAATCTCAGCCTCACTACAGGATATGCACCCAAAGAATGGCATACAGCAACAGTGGTCCCACTTCACAAAGGTGGCACTTCTGAGGACCCTGGAAACTATCGCCCCATAAGCCTGACTAGCCTAGTCTGCAAGGCTATGGAGAGGATCATCATGGAACTCATAAACAAAGACATTGGGGACCTACAGACACTAGATCCTACCCAATTTGGCTTCATCAAGGGCAGATCCTGCCTTTTGAACCTGGTCGACTTCTTCAAAACAGTCACCAAGGCCATAGATGAAGGGAAGGTAGTCCACACAGCCTATCTGGACCTCGCAAAGGCATTTGACACAATACGCCACTCGGGCATCATATATAAGCTATCCAGCCTAAATATAAACCCCTATGTTACAAGATGGGTTGCAAACTGGCTCAAAGACAGAACCGACAGAGTCAGAGTTGCTGGAGCCATGTCAGACTCGAAACTGGTCACAAGTGGCGTCCCACAAGGTTCTGTCCTGGGACCTCTCTTGTTCGGTATTTACTTTTCTGAGGTACAGGCCAACGTGGGAGGACTATGCCTCACCAAGTTCGCAGATGACTGCAAACTGGGCGCCATAATCGACTCTCCAGCTGACACAAACATCCTTCAAAAAGGACTCGCAGAGATGGATAACTGGTGCCAGAGCCATGGTCTAAAGCTAAATGCCAAAAAGTGTATAGTCATACCCTTTGGCAAAAACAATGTGCCCACAAATTACTACATAGGTGGTAACCCATTAAGTACAGAGAAAGTAATTAGGGATCTGGGGACCCAAGTTGATAGCAATCTCTCCTTTGACAACCACATTGCCAAAGTGGTTAGAAAGACCTTCTACATAGCCCACCTCATCAAGAAAGGATTCACATCTAGATCAAGAAAGGTAATCGTGCCCCTTTATTCATCCCTCATCAGACCCATCATAGAAAACAATGCCCCCTTTGGGATGTACCTTACCTGACACCTGCAGCAATTAGAAAGACCCCAAAAATACCTCACCAGGAGGATCAAGGGACTCAAACAGATGCCATATGCTGCTTGGTTAAAAAAACTCCAGCTCTACTCAGTTGCATACCGCCTACTTTGAGGTGATTTATGCCTGACATATAAAGCTATGTCCAACCCAGAATTAATGGACATGCTCCACCACAGTAAATCTAAATCCCTTAGAGCCATGCGCTCGAGGGACTTGAACCTCAGCACAGAAATAAATAGAACATGCTGGAGGGACAGATTCATAACCCAGAGGCTCCCTTCGCTCTGGAATAGAATTCCAATTCATGTTAGTCAGAGCACCTCACTGACTCTCTTCAAGAAGAATCTTGATGAGTGGATGGGGGATCATAGGTTTGTCCCGGGGATTACTTCCGTGTCACTATTAGACAGAGGCACAGTAAACTAAACTTTAAAAAGGGCACAGTATACTCAAATCAAGGGGTGGCGTAAGCCAAACACAATCGGGCTAGGCTTATAAATGCCCCAGGGCAGATAGCCTAGTATGAACCTATGAACCTATGAACAACCTGTACCTAACTATGTATTGGCTGTGTACTGCGTACGTCAGACAGAATCAGCCCTGAAACTCAACCGCTGCATTCACAAGGTAAAAAATGTATAGGGTACTAGACTATGGTAGCATATGTATGAACCTGCTGCATGTATGTAAGGGAATAGAGTGTGCTACTGGTTG